>NW_027205870.1:0-11558 GCF_024711535.1 Dipodomys merriami | reverse complement strand
TTTTTGGGTCCAGTTGTGGGGCCTGAACTCTGGGCCTGGGAGCTGTCCCTCAGCTCTTCAGCTCAAGGCTAGTGCCCTACCATTTGAGTCACAGCGCCACTTCTGGTTTTTTTCTTTTTGCTTATGTGGTGCTGAGGAATCGAACCCAGAGCCTCAGGCATGCAAGGCAAGCGCTCTACCACTGAGCCAACTTCCCAGCCCTACGCTGCCTATTTTTAATGTTCCGTATGGAACTGAATAAACATAACTGCTTCCATTTAAAAAATTAAGTCACTTTCATGGAACTGGGGCCAGTATTTCTGCAATTGCTAGGATTTGAGCTCACCATCCAGGTAACTCTTTTGCAACACGGGTGAAGGCGAAGCCCACTGTCCTTGAGGAAAATAATTCAGGCTAGAGTTCCCAGGGCCTGAATGAAGGCCCTGCAATGGAAAAAAAATATTTCTATACATGTGTACTGAATGTATGTTATATACTTACATATGTATGTTAATTTCATATTATGATTTTTATTATTGATTTTGTATTTTATTTTTATTTGATTCATTTATTTATTGATTATTGTATTTAATATTATTATACACATAATATGTATTGTATTTTGCACATCTATTATAAAATTATACACAATAACTTAGGACATTGACTAATTTTCCTTAATATTTTATTAAGTGTTGAAACATAATACATAATTAAATGGAGCCATTTGTCACAGTTTTCACATGTTTAGAGTCTCTCCCAAGTATGAGCTTTTTTTTTTCTTTTCTCTTTTTTTTCTTTTTCTTTTTATTGTGAAAATACTGTAGAGAGGTGTTACAATTACATGGGCAAGATAATGAGTATATATCTTATCAAGCATTATAGCCTCCTCCTTCGTTTCCCCTTCCCATCCCTTCCCATCCTCCCTGAGTTTTTTCTTATCTTTGGACATCTTCCTATAGAGATTCCTTTAGATGATTTATACTCAGAAGCCTTTTCCTGAGGATAGGCAAATTGAGGGATAAAATTTTAAGGGTGGAGCTAGAAATGTGGCTTGGTGGTAAAGAGCTCGCTCCCTCAGCATGCATGAATGCCAGGATTTGAATCCTCAGTGACACATACTCAGGAAAAGCCAGAAGCTGTAGAGTGGTTCAAGTGGCTACCCTTGAGAAAAAAAGCACAGAAATAGTACCAAGGCCCTAAGATCAAGCCCCAGGACTGACAAAAACAATAGGCCAGATGCCAGTGCTCACACCTGGAATGCTAGCTTCTCAGGAGGCTGAGAGCTGAAGACTACAGTTCAAAGACAGCCTAGGCAAGGAAAGCTCCAGTGAACCACCAAAAGACCCCACCTGGCGCTGTGGCTCTAGTGGTAGAGTGTTCACCTTGAATTGAAGGGCTCAGGGAGAGTGCCAAGGTTTGAGTTCAAGACACACAACTGGGAAAAAAATGACGGTTAATCAAAGTACTTTCCTATTTGCTAATTAGGAGAACATTCTCTGGAAAATGAACACTGATGTACACCAAAATTGGAGTCAGAGCTCTAGGTTCAAATGTAGCAGATTTATATTCCCATCCTCTTAGACTCTAGCATTGAACCTTGTGTCCTACATGGTTCTTAAAGGTCCATCGTTGAAAGGCTTAATATGCTTCCCGAGCCTTATGTGATAAGCAGTTGACTTGTATTGTCAATGTCATTACATTTCTGAACCTAGCAGAGCACCAGTAGCTCATGCCCAACACCCTAGATCATGAGGCTGAGGTCTCAGGATCACAGGGTGAAGCCAGCCAGCACAGAAAGGTCTATGACACTCTGACTTCCACTTCTGAAAGGTCAGATGTTCAAGAGCTTCCTGTGTTTCCCTTGGTGATGAGAAGTTACTTGAACTCTAATATTCTTAGAGTTCTCGAGCTATAGAAGCAGCAAAGTAACATTATTGAACCATCCTGGGTTCAAATGAAGTTCTCATTATCCAAGCCCTAGCACTGTTTGCAGAAAAACTCCAGTGTAACACTGTAATTGAAAGACAGAAAATGGTTGCAAAAGCCAGGCTAGGTGCAGAGACCTAGCCCTGCAGGATTAGGAAACAGAATGTACACACTCAACAGGGAAGTCAGCTGCAAAAGCCAGCAATGGGGGGAACCCTGAAACATTTGTTAGAGTTACAACAGGGTCAGGCTTTTCTCACACTCTTCAAACAATGACTAATTAACCTTCCTCTCTCAGGTGAAGGGAGCCTCAGGCTATCTTTAGGGTAACAATAGAGAGCCAGTTTAGTGGGGGAGAGGGGAGGAACAGAGAAGAAAAACCCTGCTCTCTGGTCTTAAGGAGTGGGGATTTGACTCTCCATGTGTCAGATTTAAAGACCATTCTTCTACCTCCGCCAGTCCATTCTCCTTCCTTCATTCTGAACATCATTAATGCAAATTCCCAGTCCAAGGAGAAGCAGGGTCCTTTCTCTTCTGTCTCCAAGCACCTGAGTTAAAACCTGGCTCTGCCCTCTTGGCTCTGGGGCATTTGGCTGCCTGAGAAGTGGGAAAGGGACAGTCTTCCTGCTCTGTGGTTGTGTGAAGGCGAAGTTGGTGACCGGAACCCTGCAGAAGGCATCATGATTGGGAATTGTTCCCTTCATTCCTCCTGACATCCAAGACCAGGTTAATATATCATGTTTCTTTCTATCTATCTATTTATCTATCTATTTTTCTTTCTATTTATCTATCTTTTTTCTATCTATTTTCTATGTATTATGTATGTATGTATGTATGTATCTCTCTTTCTCTCTTTCTCTCTTCTCTCTCTCTCTCTCTCTCTCTCTCTCTCTCTCTCTCTCTCTCTCTCTCTCTCTCTCTCTCTCTCTCTCTCTCTCTCTCTCTCTCTCTCTCTCTCTCTCTCTCTCTCTCTCTCTCTCTCTCTCTCTCTCTCTCTCTCTCTCTCTCTCTCTCTCTCCCTATCTACCTAGTTAGCTAGCTACCTACCTACGTAGGTTTCTGTTTGCCAGGTCTAGCCACAGCACCAATTCTGGCTTTTTCTGTGTATGTGATACTGAGTAATCATACCCAGTGGTTCTTGCATGCTTGGCAAGCACTCTTTCAGTAATCCAAGTCCGCAGCCCCATCTTTTTCTTCATGGTAGATTTTACATAAGTATACTACCATTTTACATCCCCAAATTTAATTTTCTGAATACTAGTTATTTCTAAAAAACCTTTCCTTCTGTTCCCCTGCCTGATTTGTGTCTGTTCCTGCATGGGCCTCATAATAAAATGTAAATAAAAACTGCTGAGAGCTTAAGTGTGCATCATATAAGGACTCAGGCCTGGAACCCTGGAAGAGAAAAGCCATGGGCCTGAAATGAAGAGAATGGTGCAGTATGTGCAACGAGCATATCTGAAAAATGAACCAGTAAATAAAAGGAGAAGCATTGCATATGGTCTGTTTGCACTCAGGGAGGTACTATACATACATAAGTAGTTAGTGCACTGATACATAATCCTGGCCTTCTCTTTTTGAAAAGAGAAGCCATCCCAGTGCTTAAACACAGGGCCCAATGCATTCCTCAGCTGTTTCGTACAAGGCTGAGGCTTTACCACCACCACAGCTTCACTTCCAGCCATCTGGTTGTTAATTGGACATAAGTGCCCCCCAGGCTTTCTTGCCTGGTCTGGCCTGTGTCTCCTGCTCGGCTTTCTCTCTCAAAGCTGTAGCTTTACCCTCTGGGACACTGTTCCACTTCTGGTTTTCTGGTGGCTTATTGGTGATAAGAATCTCACAGACTTTCTTGCTTGGGCTGACTTTGAATTGTGATCTCCCCAGGAGACTGCAAGCAGCTTTCTCAGGGATACACTGAAAAACCCCTCCACACAAAACCTTAGTCTAAATCTCTGGATGTACTAGAGAAAAACAGAAACATGCAGATGCTTCTAATGTGTTCTAGATAATTAACACTGGAGGCACACAACATTCATAATTATTAGATCATTTTATAGGAAAAAGGAGCAATGCAGACAGTATGAGGATTGCTCCAGCTTTCGGTTCTCTCATCCTTAGACAGTAAATTCACTGCAGCTCAATGCTAAGTGCCAGAACTGGCATTTAATGTGGACATTAGCTCCCAAATCCTGTGATACTCATATCTTACTTTTGGCTTCAAACCTGTGACCAGAAGAGAAGATGAGGAGAGAAAATCCTTCTCAGAGAAAGCAGCTATAAAGGACATTGGAATTGCTTACTTATAAATTCAAACCACTGGAAGGACCCTGTTAAGAAGTCAGATTGTACAGATTAAAAAATGAAGAAGAAAAGAAAGGCAAGAGCCAGTGGAGGCTGACTATAATCCCAGCTCCCCAGGAAGCTGAGATGTATAGAATCTGAGTTTAAATCCAGCCAGCATAGGAAAATCCATGACACTGTTACTTCTAAGACATCATAGAAAAACCCAGAAGTGGGGCTGTGATTCAAGGTTAATGCAATACCCTTGAGCAAAAGGAGCTCAGGGATAATGCCTAGGTTCATAATTCAACCCCACGTCCTGCCCCCTGGAAAAGAACCTGTACCTCCATGTCTCTGTGTATATGGACGTATTCCTATAGGTGAATCTCCAGAGTAGCTATTATGAATTGCACCAATCTAGAAAATTTGTTTTCAATTCAATGATTTCATAACACAGAGAGTGCTTTCATGACAGTGCATGTTCTGGGGCTCACCTCACTGTTCCCAGTGTAGCCTGAGGGTTTCTCTGCATCCCAGGCCTGCTGGAAGAAGTCTCTCTCATTGTTTCTCTGCATCCCAGGCCTGCTGGAAGAAGTCTCTCTCATTATCTGGATATGCAGACAAATGGCCTCAGTCCTGTTCAGCTGTTTAACAAACAATTCCATCTGCATCAGTTAGTGATGATGAGTGTGGGCAGGCTTTGAAGGCCAGGAGAAAAAGGCCTCTTTGTATCCCAAGCGATCTCTCTCCCCAGTGCCCTGTTTTGACAGGAAGCCTTCATTTGTGCCACTTCCCATGGCAGGCCAAGTCCTGTGCACTCATCCTGCCTTTGTGAGACTATATTCCGGTGTTCAGATACAGTGCTCAATATAATTCAGGAGACCTTCTGGCAGACAACTAGGGCACTGAACCTAATGAAATATTTCATTGTTGGAGATGATGGGCCTATGATGCCTCTCCTAGGTTTCTTGAAGCTTAGGAAATCCAAGCGCATGTCAGATATCTCAAAGCTTCCTGTCATCTAGGGCTGGTGATGCTCATCAGATATTGAAACTTTTGACCTCTCCTAGTTAGGCCCTGGGTGGCTAGGTTTGGGGGTTGAACACAGGGCCTGGGTGCTACCATGAGCTCAGTGCAGAAGCCCAAGGCTTTACCATTTTGTGTCACAACTTCACTTCT
The DNA here is from genome assembly GCF_024711535.1 of Dipodomys merriami. Classification (NCBI taxonomy): domain Eukaryota; kingdom Metazoa; phylum Chordata; class Mammalia; order Rodentia; family Heteromyidae; genus Dipodomys; species Dipodomys merriami. The sequence goes on along the minus strand of NW_027205870.1, from coordinate 6,191 downwards.
TGTCTCTGTGTGTGTGTGTGTGTGTGTGTGTGTGTGTGTGTTTGTGTGTGTGTCTGTGTGTCTGTGTGTCTGTGTGAGTGCACATACACCAGTCCTGGAGCTGGAACTCAGCACTGTACCTAGTTTCTCTTGTACAAGGATAGCCCTCTCCCGATTGAGCCACAGAGCCACTGCAACCTTTTTCTAGTGTTGTGGTCCTGAGAAATGAAGTTCAGGGTTTCATAGTTGCAAAGCACTCCACCCCTAAGGCACATTCCCAGCCCTTTACTTCAGGTTTGTTAGTTTGTTTCTGTCTTTTTTTGTTGTTGTTGGTTGTAGTTGAAGTCTAGGCCTGGGTGCTGTCCCTGAGCTCTTCAGCTCAAGTCTTGTGCCCTACCACTTGAGCCAAAGCACCACTTCATGTTTTCTGGTGGTCCATTGGGGCTAAGTGTCTTAAAGACTTTCCTCCCCAGGCTAGCTTTGAACCATGATACTCAGATCTCATCCTCCTGAGAAGCTAGTATGACAGGTATGAGCGACAAACACCCAGCTTCAACTTCAGGTTTCTTAGTGGTGAATTGGAGATAGTAGTCTCATGGGACCTTTTGTTTCTGGGATAGTTTGAAACCCAGATCTTCAGATCTCAGCTTCTTGAGAAGGCGGGGTGACAGTCCTCAGCTATCGACCCCTAGGTGGCACTCTCCTGCAAGGGGGTCCTTGGCTCCACGGGGTCGAGTGCTAGCCATGTACCCAAGAGGTAAGGGTCAGTGGCTAGGCCCAAGTTCAAGGTTCATGACTGTGAAAAAACAAAGAAAGAAAAAAAAAACCAATTGTCTGCAGGAGACAACTCACTAGTCTTCAGTAATACATAATTTTGTCCCTGACATGGGGACGTATCGAAGCCTCAATATTCTTGTCTGCATAATCATCTCAGTTGTGGAGCTCTTACAAGGACCTGATGAAAGAATGCACCTGTGAAGGACACAGCACATGACACTCTTTGCATGACTCAACACACAGCATCCTGTGAAAGACCCAGCACACAGCACCCAATGCAGGACTCAGCACACTGCACCCTGTGAAGGACTCAGTACATAGCATCATGTGCAGGACTTAGCACAGAGCACTTTATGAAGGACTCAGCACATAGCTCTATTCCACAAGCTGTTATTTGAATTAGGGTGCTTTCATCACTATCACCATTCTTTGAGGAACATTTCACAAACCACACAAGTTCACATCTAATGGTTTATTGTGGTGGGTTTTTTTTTGGGGGGGGTTAGGCATATGGCTTGAACTCAAAACATGGAGATTATACTCTAATAACATTTGCTCAAGGCTAGAGCTCTACCACTTGGAGCCACATTTTAAAGAGTCTCACAGGACTGGGTTTTAAAGCCCCTGAGCAGCTAGGATGATCTGGGTAAGCCAGTTTTGTCTGGTTCCATGGAGCTAGGTTGCAGTGTTTACATCTGGCTAAGTCAGGTTAGGTGGCAGCTGTCAGCACCATACTCCTAGCTTGCTCTGTGATGAGGTATTTGAAGTTCTGTCTTTGTATAGTTACAGTTAGAACAATCTACCTTTTTGTGGAAGCAGTCTTATGGCTTGAGTAAGGGCTTAGACACTGTACCTAAGCATTTGTACTCCAGGCTAGCACTCAATTGATTGAAAGACCTCAGAACTTCCAGGTATTCTGTTCATGTGGCATTGAAGAATCGAACCAAGGGCTTGGTGCTTGCTAGGTGAACACTCAACAACTGAAACCAGGAGTGAACAAGGTATACTTAGAGATTGCTGTATATAAATATTATATACACAGAGAGATGTCTGTATATTATTTAATTATAGATAATATTACTAACAATTGTAGGTATTAAATTATGTCTCCATTTAATGATATGTTCCAGTTGAACAATTAATAAATCATTAATCAATAATTACTCAATGTCCTGTTGTTGTTTATCATATATGTACATACATCCATACATAAAATTACATATTTTATAGAATGAGATAGATGTCTATATATAGTTAAATTATGTATCATGTGTTACTTTCAATTATTAGGTATTTAATTATATCTCCATGTAATTTTTATTCTGTTAATGCTTAATAAAATATTAATTAAACTTAATGCACCTCCTAAATTGTTGCATCTAATTTTATCCCAGAATGATTCACTACTAATTCAATCTGTTTTTCATTCATTTTAGTGACAATTATTCCACCTATGACTTTTCTTACCTTTATGACATCCTATTACATAGTATATAGATTTGCACCCTAATTATACATCCTATCTGAGCATTTTCAAAGAAAAGGAAAACATGGGTCCCGCTCAGCTTCTTACTCCAAGATTATATTTTTGGCATTGCTAGGATCTTGACTCAGAGCCTAGAAGGCTCAGTTCATGAATGGGTGGCTGTCAGCATAGCAGCCTCTAGCCAATTCATCTGCCAGGCAGTTGCCAGGCCCTGAGATTGAGCCCTGTATGTTGACTCAATATTCCACTTATTGTAGTTATTCATTTGATTTTTTGTTTTATTCATTTAGTTACCATTTATTTTATTGACTTATTGCACATGGAATATTTACTACATTTATTACATAGGATATAGATTTGCCTATGTATGAAACTTCACAATTGACACCCAGGACGTTCACAGAAAAGGAAAACATGTGTTACCCTGGTCTTCTTACTCCCTGCTTCAATTTTTGTGAGTGCTGGCATCTGAACTCACAGCCTACAAGGCCCAATTTATGAATGGATGAGTGTCAGCTCGGCCAGCATGGGGCAGATGGAGCTGACAAGCAGTTCCCAGCACTGAGATTGAGCCCCAGGGGTTGACAAAATAAGAACAGATTGACATGCAGATGGTAGTACACAAAGCAGTATGGAGGTTCCTCAAAATACTCCACATAAAACTTCCCTATGACCCAGCAATCCTACTTTCGGGCATTTACCCAAATGGTCCACAAACAAGACCATACCTGAAGCTACCAGCACAACTATGTTTATTGCATCATTATTTACCATAGCTAAGATATGGAATCAACCTAGATGCCCCTCAGTAGATGAATGGATCAAGAAAATGTGGTATATATACACAATGGAATTCTATGCCTCCATCAGAAAGAATGACATTGCCCCATTTGTTAGGAAATGGAAAGACTTGGAAAAAATTATATTAAGTGAAGTAAGCCACGCCCAAAGAAACATAGGTACCATGGTTTCCTGTATATGCAATAACTGATATATGTCTGAGTCAAGCAGAAAAGGTCAGATAAGTTGATGTTAGGGGAATGAACCCCAAGATAAGTATTAAATTTTTTTGTTTTTTTTTTGCCTTTCATGCAATTGTTTCTAACATATTTATAAGATGATTTCTATATTGCATTGTTTGTCCCTTCCCCACGGTATAACCCCTGTTTTCACTTTATTTGATGTTGGTATAATTTTTGGAGGGGAAGGGATACAGGTGAACCCATTGCAACAATGAGATGTACAATTTGTTATGTCGAAAAATGAAATTTACAACTTTGGTGGGAGGGTGTGAGGACCTGGTGGGGGGAAGGGAGTAGTATGGGAAGGGATGGGAAGGGAAACAAAGAGGAGGCAACAATGCTTGATACGAAATGTACTCCTCTTATATTGACCATCTAATTGTAACTTCTCTGTACGGTATTCTCACAAAAAAAAAAAAAGCCCTGAAAAAAAAAACAAATAAATATAGATCTTTATTAAGTGCCAGAGATTTCCATACATTCTTCAGTTATATAGACCTACATTCTTACCAACACTTGGGTATTTATTATGCCTCCATGTAATTAATATGACTGTTTCCATCCTTAATGAATTTTTAATTGAATCAACCACTGTCAGGAAACTATTACATCCATGGAATTAAAAGTATTCTTTTAATGTGTCAGAAAATATTCATTAAAATCCATTGGCCTCCTAACATCACTCTGTTTAATTTTATAGTGGTATCTTCAGGAACAACTAATTCAACCTTGACATTCATAACCTTCCATCAGTATTCCTATGAATAGGGATGAGACTCTTAGGATTTCCCTCCATTGGTAGGAGACAGGAATGGGCTTCTAACACAGGGCTTATGTTGCCGAGTTGGCCTATGGCTTCCGTGGTAGCCCGCCAACCTTCAGAAATGCCAGGTTACAAAAAATTTCAGCCATCATACAAATCCAGAATGGTTACCTTGCAAAGAAAGTAAATGTAAAACCGGAGCCATCTGCAAGTTGCCGGATTTTTATCTGTCTTTTCATTTTTTTTTTTCCTGTCAGTCTTTGGGGCCCAGGAACTCAGGTTCAGCTGTGGGTACAGTGGCTGCACCCCAGCCTAGACTAATAAATGCGGAGGCAGAATTGTCACTACCTGAATTCAAGACCTGTGCTGACTAAGACAAAACATAAATAAATAGAATAAATAAATAAATAAATAAATACATACATACATATATACATACATACATTAAAATATTTTAAAAATTGTGAGGCTCCTTGCTTGGAATTCATGCCATTTTTTCTGCCAGGCCTGGGATTTTAACTCAGGGTCTGGGTAAATCTGCAGCATTGTGGGGGAACGGGAAGCTCACCGTGTTGGAGGACAAGAAAGTCAAGCCTGTTCTCAGGTCCTGAATTCAAGTCCTAGCACTCGAAAAAAAATAATATTCGTATACATTTTAAATACATGATTTATATTTACATGCACGTTTACTGCATATTGTGCTTAGGTGTAGTTATTCATTTTATTTTGTGTTTTATTTATTTTAATCTATTTAATGAGTATGATTACACATATAAGATTTTTTTACATCCTATTACAATAGGACATAGATTTGTCAATGTATTATACATCATTCCTGAAACCCAGGACTTTCGCCGATAAGGAAAACAAGTGAGACAATTGGCTTCTGCCACCAGGATTAAGTTTTTGGCAGTTCTGTAATTTGAACTCCAGGCCTAGAAGGCCCACTTCATGAATGGGGTTAATGTTAGCACAACAGTCTGCATGCAAGTGAAGTTGGTGAGCAAATTTCAGGACCTGAGATCAAGGCCTAGGAGTGTCCAATACATAAACAGATATATGTGTAGATCGCTGTGTGTGTGTATTTACATATGTCATACTTCATCTATAAATAAATGTATATATAGAGAGACAGACATGTATGTAGATTCTAGTGTATAACTCTATATATGTGATGTCTGTCTATATCTTATTTTTATATATTCTATTACTACCAATTATTAGTTCTAAACTATGCCTCCATTAATTACTCATGGTAGAAGACCTTAATAAGGTACTAATTAAATTAATCAATGACTTATATTTATTGCATACAATCTTATAATAGACTAGCTAATTAGTAATTAAATAGTATATGTCAAACATTCTATTAGTGTTCCTATAGATAGGAACGAGTCTCCTAGTCTTCAGCTGTGAGTAGGTGGCAGTCCCAGGATCATGGAACTCAGGTCCTAGGTGTCTCTGTTGGCTCAGGCTTCACTGACAGCCCAGAAGCCTTAGGCCATGCAAGGTGACATACAATTTTCCAGCCGAGTCATTGAGACCCAGGATGGTCACAGTGCCAAGGAAAAAGAGGTAAAATGGTTGTGTAAAACTTCTTGGAGTTTTCTTCCTCCGTTTCTTTTTTTTTTTGGTTTGATGTATTTTTGCCAGTGCTGTGAGTTGAACTCAGGGTCCTAGGATCCCCGGATCATCTGTGGGTGTAAATGCTGTACCCCAGCCTAGGGTAAACATGGTTTAAGACAATAAAGTGCTTCCTTCAGCAAAAGGAGCTCAGGGACAATGTCTAGGCTCACAGTTCAAGCCTCAAAAAAAGCCATTTACAAAAAGCCATTAAAAAGCCACAAAAAAGAGCCATTAACTCCATGTGTCTGTGTGTGTATGCATGTATTTCTATCAGTGAACATCCAAGGTCACTATGAAGAAAGGCACACAGCTAGGAAATTTGCTTTGAATAGAATGATTTCATAGCACAAACGGTGGTTTTCAAGACAGTGCCTATTTCGGGGCTCCCCTCACTGTTCCCAGGGTATCCTGAGGGTTTCTGCGCACCCCAGGATGCTGGAGGAAGTCTGCCTCACTGTTGGAACAGGCAGACAAAAAGTTTCACTCCTGTACAGCTGTGTAACAAACAATTATCGGGGGCAATTAGTGAGGATGAGTG
>NW_027205869.1:0-11565 GCF_024711535.1 Dipodomys merriami | reverse complement strand
AAAGTGTGTGTGTGAATGTGTGTGTGTGTGTGTGTGTGTTGTAGAATTCAATGAAACATACAATTAGGTAGAATATAGGCAGCAATTAAGAGAGTTAGAAATAGAACATTAACAAAATGGAAACCTCAGCATGGATATATCCTCCAGGAAGTATTCTCTGACTTTCCTAGTGTTGCTATCACCTTTCTGTGCTTGGTCCTAGCACTACTCTTACAAAGAAGTCCTCTCATGTTATTACATTCTGGTAACTGCCTGGCTCGTTGAATTTTCCTGTGTTACCGTGACTGGTGCTAGAGGAGGCTGGTCAGTAATGAGTTTCACAGAGTGACTAGGAAGTTGTGAAGGCAGTAGTTTGGCTGTTGTTTGGCAGGACCTCCTCCATGGGAGAGGCTGCACTTGAGAGTGATACATAATTCCATTATCCAAGAAGTGAGCTTGCCTAATTGTTTATGGATTTTAAATACGTAAGTACATCTTTCTATCGGCTTTTAATACCTATGGTGAAGCTGTGTCTATTGCAAAGCAGCTGAGTGCTATGCAAAGACAAATCTACAGATAGGAACTCTTGGTGGAAATTTAGGCTCTAAAGCAATGTTCATGGAGCAAAAACAAAAAGAAGGTTCCGATGGAAGGAAAAGAATTCCAGCATGCATGCCTAGGCAACAAAGTGTGGTATTTCAGCTAGGGGCTAGTCTGTGTAGAGTGAGAGCAAGTTAAGGATAGGTGGGGGGTGGGGGGGGAGTTTGGACAAGTGAATGTGGGAGGCCTTACATGCAAGAAATACAGGGAGTTCAGAGTTCTGCTTCAAGAAGTGCAAGAATGCAATAAACTAGGAGTTCTTGGCATAGACGGTAGCTAGTTGATGTTCTTAGTCATCTCTCCTCACATTGTTGTATCTTCCCCATAAAGGAATTTGAATTACTCCCTAGCTTGACAGTTTCTCAAATTTATAGTTGACTTCTCTGTTTTTTTATTTTTCCCCCATTTAGTGGGCCATGGAAAGGTGGGGTGGGAAGAATAGACATCTGTAGTTGTAAGATACTGTACCAATAGGTGAGTAGTATAGAATATCAATCTCAGGGCAGCTCTTGTAGAGTGGATGTCTGTAGATCTATCAGTACAAGGTCACCACTGGCTAAAGTTCTAGGGTAGATTATTAATTAAAGGTATGATTTGTGAGAGGTTACTAGGAACTACATGGTTTTTCCCAGCTGTAGCCATGTCTTGCCAACACTATGCTATGTCAACACTATGATACCGTCTTAAAAACACGGAACAAGAGGGAAGATAGAGAATGCAGATCTGTAACTGCATTCTGGTGCTTTTGTACAGCTTGCAAGATGCCTTGAATGATGGAAGTCAGCATTACAAGGGAGGCATGCATGCAGGACCTCCTGTTCAGTCCTCGTGGGTGAACATGAGAATTATCCTCTCATTTGAAACTTTGCTTGTGGAAGGGAAGTAGATGAATCGTTTTTTTCTGTCAATCTCTGGAGTCCTTTTGAAGAAGGACTTGGGAATATAAACTGTGGGCACAGTTCTCTATGCTGTGTCCAGAGATGGATGGGAGCTTTGGGGAATCCTAAGCCAGTTGGACATGTCTCCTTAGTTGCATGCTGGGTTGAGTAGGGCTTCTCAAATCTTGTTTTACTAATGTGCTGGTTTGAATTTAGGAGGCCTGGGATTGGCCTCACCATCTACAGTTATAGTTAATATGCTTTTGGGTCACGCTTGTGCTGCTTGCCTGTAGTGTGCAGCATGAGAGGTTAGGTTTAGACCTGTGAGGATTTTAGGGATCAGAAGGCTGATCTAACTAGGAGGTGTATTGATTTACCACTTTGGGTATGGGCACCTTTTAAATTTAATTTTCATGGACAACTCTCAAGGTGGGTGATAGTATCTCTGCACATGTGGAAAGTGAGCACAAGGAGCTTATCCTCAGGTTATAGAATAAGTAGGGTAAAAGCGATTTAATTTTACTGGACACCAAAGCCTTGCCAGTCAGGAGGCACGTTTCCTTAAGAGTCTGTGGTTTTTCTGCTCATTTTCCTTCTTACAAGTAGTTCTAATAGGGGGACTTTGCTCTATTTCTTATAACTTGAGCATAGGAAAGAAAACATATTGTTTCCTGTGTCTTTTTTTCACATGTTAGACCATGCTCCTTGCTGAATCTAAAAATTATATATATTCATGTATTTTAGGTGAAACTATAGAAACCAATGTCAAAATGAAGTATTCTCCAATCCTACACTGTGTAAACACAGCTAGTATGACTGTTGAGTTCCTGTAATATGCACACACTGTAGAATTTAAAAGATTCTATGTAATTCCCTGTCATGTTTTTCCCTCTAATCACAGTTTTAATAGTGACAAAGACACAGCTCTTCATATAGTTCCCCATTTTCCTCCTAGCCGTCAGTCCTGTCAGCATTCTGTCTCATTTTCCTAAAGTTTTCCCTGTTTCAGTAATTCTATTGCCAGATTCTTCTGCTATTTTCTTTGTGCTGTCTTCAACATGTTAATTTTTTGGAGGAGGAGTAGTACTGGGGTTAATACTCAGGACCTTGCACTTTCCTGACAGGTACTTTACCACTGGAGCCACACCCCAACCCTTTTTGCTTTAATTGTTTTCAAATAGGGTCTTAATTCACAGGACAGTCTAGAATACAGTATCCCTATTTATGCTTGTTGCACAACTGGGATGAAAGGCACACACTGCTGCACTCAGCCTTTTATTGGTTGAAATGGGGTCTTGTGAACATTTTGCCCAGGCTGTCCTTGAGCCCCAAGCCTCTCCATTCCCTATTTTTGTTTCTTGAGTAGGATTATAGATATGAGCTGAGTGTCTTGGCCCAGTTAGCTTGCGTGTTCTTTTTTTGTTTGTTTGTTTGTTGTTTTTGTGGTCCTGGGGATTAAATCCAGGGCTTTGTAAGTGCTAGACAAGTGTCTCTGTCTCTACCACTGACCTATACTCCTTAGCCCCCAAACATAGTTCTGTACTGTATACTAAATTAATGACTGCTAAATCACTAAGCCATTAAAACATCTATCCTCTGCTTATTCCATTGACTGTTAGGGCTGCACAGAAAATCTCCTAGCTCTCTTCTGCTGTCTTTTCGTTGCTTCCAGTGTAGGAGGTAAGAGCTGACGTCAAGGAATGCAGAGCTTACTCTACACCTGTTACTGCCAGGGACACCTTTTTTAGTAGTAGCCCCCATTGTCAGGTTAGTGGCATCTGAGAACTTCCCTAAAGACACTTCCATGTCTCTTACTGGGTAGTACTTGTTGGTTCATTTTGTGTTTATTTCTTCCTCAAGTTGTATTCTGAGTCGTCTTCATAAACTCACTTTCAAACTTTTCACTGTGTTCTCATTAAAACTAGTATGAACATGATGTTTCTTTTTCTAAAATGTGGCATCTGTTGTTTTATGTTTGCATATGAACTTAGTTTTAATAGGTGAATCTACCTTATTTAGGCTTTTAAATGTTGCTTTGATTATTAAAACACCCCATATATCAACTTAAATGTGGGTGCAGAATGATTAGAGAAGTCTGTTGACATTTGTAGATCTCCAAATAGCTTTCTTTTCATTCTTCAGCCCTTTGTTTTTCTTTAAAGTTTTGGTATTTTTTTACTCCCTCCCTCCCTCCTTCTTCCTTCCTTCCTTCCTCCCTCCCTCCCTCCCTTTTCTTTTTCTCTTTTTATCTCTTTCATTTTTCTTTTCTTTCTCTTTTTCTTTCTTTCTCTTTCTCCCTCCTTTCTCCCCTCCCTTTTTCCTCCCTTTCCTTCTTCCTTCCTCCTCTCCTTCTTCCTCTTCCTTCTTCTTCTCCTTCTTCCTTCCTTCCTTCCTTCCTTCCTTCCTTCCTTTCTTCCTTCCTTCCTTCCTTTCTTTCTTTCTTCTTCTTCTTTCTTTCTTTCTTTCTTTCTTTCTTTCTTTCTTTCTTTCTTTCTTTCTTCTTCTTCTCTCTCTCTCTTTCTTTCTTTCTTTCTTTCTTTCTTTCTTTCTTTCTTTCTTTCTTTCTTTCTTTCTTTCTTTCTTTCTTTCTTTCTTTCTTTCTTTCTTTCTTTCTTTCTTTTCTTTTCTTTCTTTCTTTTTTTTGTCGGTCATGGGCCTTGATCTCTGGGCCTGGGCGCTGGCCCTCAGCTCTTCAGCTCAAGGCAAGTGCTCTACCACTTGAGCTACAGCGCCACTTCCGGTTTTCTGGTGGTTTATTGGAGATAGGAGTCTCACAGTCTTTCTTGCCCAGGCTGGCTTTGAACCGCGATCCTCAGATCTCAGCCTCCTGAGTAGCTAGGATTACAGGTGTGAGCCACCAGCGCCCGGCTCTTTCTTTCTTTTTTTCTTTCTTTCTTTCTTTTGTGGTACTGGGGTTGGTATTCAGAGCTTGCTAATCAAACTCTACTACTTGAGCTATGCCTCCAGTGTTCCACTTCCTCTTTTTGTTGAAGTTATTTTTCAGAAAGGATTTCAGATTTTGCCAGGGGCTTGTCTCAGATGGAAAATCTACTTATGTCTCCCAAGTAGGTGGGATTACAGGTGTGAACTGCCAGACCCTGGTTTGTAGGCTGAGATACTGCTTTTTGGCCCTGTTGGCCTTAACTACAATCCTGTTCTTCACCTGGGAGAAGGCTGGAAATTATAGTCCTGAAGACTCCTCTCCCCCAGTCCCCTTACTCTCCTCAGTTCTTTATCTGTGAAAATATCTCCTCTAACTCCCATCACCTGTGACCTTCTGCTGAGTGGAGTCATATAGATTAAATAATTGATCTCATAGCTTTTTGTGGCATCTGCCATGGCAGATCTGACTGACACTAGAGTCCATGACTGCAGTCCTGATCAATTTTATATCTAAAAATATTAAACATTCTTAATGTTTAAGAGTTTAATTTTTTAACTCCTAAATGGTATTTTCCAATTATACGAAGATTATATACTGTGTGTCCTAGGGACATTGAATGAATAAGATTATTGAGTATAATATTAAGAATTACATAGTTTTTTGAAACTTTATTTTCTGATCAAAATGAAAGCAAATCTTATTCCTTGATACACTTTGTTTTTTCTTACTTGTTTTGGTTCTCTCTGGTTAGTATCACTTAAAGGTATACATTAGGATAATTTGGAGACATAATGATTCTCCTTTTGTATTTTATCAAATTAGCAACTTTATAATAATCACATTTCTGAAAACTTTTTTCAAAAGAAATTGAGGACTAGGAAGTTGCTTCAATTTTGAGGTCACCTGTAACACTGTAAAGTAGTAACTAAGAGTCAAAAGGATTGGGTTTGAATGTCAGTTCTTCAGTTGACCTTGGATGGGTTTTAGTACCTCATTGTTTGCTCCTCTGTACATAATTAAGCTACCTCTCTCATATAAGGAATTATAAGACTAAGAAACTGGACCAGTAAACACTCAACAAAAAAAGCCTAAAAACAAAGCAGTTTCAATTCTAATATAAGATATCCTATTAAAAAAAATCATAGGCCAGGTTAGGAACTTTGAGTTTTCAAAGAATATTAGTTTGAGCATAATTAAGTTAATCTGAAGTTTAAAATATTAAGTTTTTAACATATATTTATATTTATTATATGTTTAGAATAGCTGATCAGTCCCAGTAGTGTGTGCTGCTATTCATATCATCTGTGCTTTTTTATTTCCAAATTTTACTTTTTTTCCCCCTTTGGTTCTACTTGTGTTTAAACTCAGGACTTGGCACTTGGTAGGTAGGTGCTTGTCCCTTGATCCCTACAGCTCTTTTTTTCCATATTAATATTACTTGTTGAATACAACCATTGACCGACATCTTTACTACAAAAAAGGGAAGGAAAGGAAATACTAATGTTCTATTTCTTGTCAACAAGTTTTAATGTAGAGACAATTTGTAATTAATGTTCTCTATATCTGCCTTGACTTTATCTTATTTCTGTGTACATTAAAAGTTGGCTATCTGTTGGCCCTCATACATGGCCAATTTATCTAGGAGGCTTTGCTGAAAACTCCTCAAGGTTTTCCCTCTCATGCCCCTTCTTTCCAAGACCTACTCCTAAGGCAATTCTATTGATAAGTTAGATTTAGATACTGTTGTACTGCATTCATGGACAAGTCATATATAAGTCTGTGAGCTCTTCAATGGAAGCTACTGTTGTAATTATTCTTTAAAAAGAGTTTGGGCAAGTATGAGGTGCACATAGTTTACTTTGTAAGATAAGGTATTTATGGTAAACACTTTTAAAGAAAATTTCAGAATTACCTTTAATATCTCAGAATAACTACTGAGTCTAGAGTGGTCAAGTTTTTAACGTGTTTTTTTATGTAAATTCAAGACAAGTGTTTTTTTGTAAAGGAAAATATAAAGCAGGCCATTGAATATGAAAGTATTCTTTTAATTTTTATTCCCAAATCACCATATTTCTGTATTTCTGTTACCCTGCATAGTACTTGTTTCATGAAGTGTTCTCTGCTAGGCCTCCAGAGCAACACAGAGGAAGGGGGCACCCAGGGGGAAAGAGAGGGAACATAGTACCCAAGGCAGAAAATTGAAGGAAGCTCTTACTTTGAGGGTGGAAGAATGAATGCCTCCTTAAATTTTGAATCTTAGCTCCCTCCCTGTTTTCCCTCTGCTCTCACCCTGTTTCACCAAAGCAGGCTATATAACATTATTTTGATTCTAGTTTTGAATCATCTCATGCATGCTTGAATTTTATTTAAAAAACTGATGACAAGATGAAAATGATGTAGATGAATCCAAATTTATATCATGCGAGATCAAAATAAGTTCACTTTCAGAAAAAACCCCAAGAACATAATCATTTTATTCATGCATGTTCAGTAATTGTCAGAGCTTCAGAAATCTTGTCTGACATTGCAATAAACTTGATTGTTTTACCTGAAATTAGTCTCGGGTAGCTATGGTACATTTGTTTCTCTTAAGACACAGTCCTGACTGTCAGTTCCCAATGCAAACTCATGGGTGATCATTGAAGTAATAAGTAGTGACTCTAGTTTTATTACATTTTTATTAATTGAGAATTATTTGAGAACTTGCCTGTAATTTGTGTGAGTGCTACATCTGGATATGCTCAGGAAGTTGCCTTTATAAGAAAACAGTATGTACTGAAAGTAGAGCTTTTTCAGAGTTGAGGTTCAAGGTAACGGATGGTGAGTTAAATGTGAGGAAGCATGATATTGTGAATTACTGTTTGGCACACATACCTAGTGCAGGAATTAGCTGCTACAGCCATAGGTAAAGTTCCAGTACAGAAAGCTAGAGAGATAGGCTACACAGAACTTGCTCTGTAAGCCTCAGAATGTAAACTGGAGTACAACTTAGTTTATTCAGTAAAGGCTAAATTCTGTAAGTTTCAGCTTGATACTTTCACAGGATCTATGATTAATGTGTAGAGTATGAAAGATTTTTTAGAATTTGTTAAAATTTGTAGATGTGACATCATTGTCAAGTTAGAAAGTTTTATTTCTTAAAGTGAGAGCTTATTTAAATACTTTCTTTTCTCTGAAATAGATTTTTATTTCTACTCACAGTGGCGCCAAAGTAAGTTTTCTCAAGTAGAATTATTCATATTTAGGTCCACTGATAATGTTTAAAATAAAAATAAACCCATAACAACCAAAGGTGGAGGGGTGTCTAGATTTGTTTTTAGCTTTCTTTTTCATGGCTTCTCAGAAGTGTATCATATTATAAATACATTCAAAATGTTTTGCTCTGAGGATATGTAGCATTCCTATAAAGGTTAAATCAATAAAAGTGATTTGGACACATTCCTAAGCATGGCTAGAACAGGTAGCCCGTTGTTTTAGGTACCCTTGAGTTTCTGGAGCAGATCATTATGGCGTAGCAAAAGAACTTAGTAAAAGTTGCTTTCTATGTGTGGATGCATCAACTTGCAAAAAGAATTTCTAGCCTTCTTAAAATAAGTGTTTTTAACATAGCCTGCATATGTTGGTTTAATTATGTATTTTAAAGGCAGAGTTTGGGGACTTTTTTATTTTCTCCAATGCTGAAGATACATCGTAAGTGATAAGGAAGAGGTACGTACAGTAGAAATGCCATGGTCACGCTTTTCCAGCAAGTTTAGAGTAAATGATAGTTTTTTGATTAAACAAAGTATCCCACATTATAGTAATAGCAAAATTAATTAGATACTTCTTTTCAGTCTTCCAGTTTAGAAAAAAATTCTGTGGTCATTGAGTTTTTCTGTTTAAATTCAAGGCTCCCTTTAAAGTGCTTAAATTAACTTCGATTTTAAAAAGTGTGTATATTTCTCCTATATTTAGAATTGGCTTCTCACTGTATTATTCTTCTTAAAAATTTTTATTGCTAGGTAATTTTACTCATTTGTTTGCATTTTCTTGTTTGTTTCATATGTTTTGCAAATTTAAGTTTTGGAGCACACTGTTTTTACAGCTACTTTTCAAAATATATCTGCCAATTTACAAGGCCATTTTTCCTAAAGTTTTTAAGTAGTAGTAAAGGTCTTAAATGTTTATGTATGAAAAAAACCAGAATACATTGAACTGACCATGTATTTGTATAAAGAAGGTTTAAAGACAGATAGAAATTTTAAATTTTCCTCTATTAATGAGGTTTTATTTGAAAAATCCTTTCCTATCCGTTTGTACATGTATAATTAGTTTGTAAATAAATACTTTGCATATAATTTAATTTCATAGCCAAGAAATTGTTTGACTATATTTCAGCAAGAATTTTTTATTTATGTGCAAGATTTAACCATTTAATAATAAATAATTTAGCATTTCCAGCTGAATATTTAGCTTTTAAAAAATATTTACATGTGTATTGATCAATTCAGAAGTTTTATGAAAGTAAAAATAAGCCTGGCAGTAATCAGCATAAGACATATGCTATTATCATTATTTCTAGATATTTATGAGTAGTAATTTAGCCACTGTATGCATTTTTTCTAAGCAATTTGATGCACTAGTTTGTAATATACTACTGGATGTTATAAGGGAATATACTTTGAATCTCTCCTATTAAATTACAGTTAAGTTTTTCTAACAGAACTTGCTGTTCCTATCTAGCTTAAATGGTAACAATTTTAAAATGTGAACATTTATAAAATGCACTCTTTTCTTCTAAATTATGGAGAAAGAAACAGGATGTGTGTGTATGTATATATGTACATTTAGTTTTAAGTGGGAGAATATAAAGAATTCTGTATGAATATTGAAATTTATAAGAATATATATAATATATGGAGAGAAGATTGGACTGTTAATCAGAGGTTAGATTACATTAAATTTCACATTTGCATTCCACAAATGTATTCCAGTAAGATTGTAAGTATTTTCATTTTGGTACCGGTCTTTGTATTTGTAAGAGCAGGAATAAATTTTTGCAATTTATCACAAACTGGATTACCTAAAAGATTTTATGAGGGGTAAAAGGTAATTTTAATGAATTATCTTTTATGATCAGTTATTATAGCTAATTTTAGTGTGCACTCTTTTGGGGGGAGTTTTCTAATAGATTGCTCATGCCTTAAATCTTTTTAATTGAGTCCCTTACTATGGAATGTTGACATATTTATTTATTTGAGATACTGAGGATAGAACCCAGAGCCTTGAGCATGTGAGGCAAGGGCTCTACCAGTTAATGTTCTTTCTGTAATCATAACTGTTGTTGCATATATCTGTAATCTGAGAGGTTTATGAAATAAAAAATTCATTTTTCTCCAAAACTGGTTTTTTCCCTTCAAGCTGTACTTATATAAAACACTTTATAATGAAAGCATCACTACTAAAAAAGAAATCCGTACCTTTTATGTTTTTCACATTCATGCATCTTTTCTCTAGGACCAAGTTATAGTGATATAGCAGCAGGTAGAAATATTAATAATAGAATGTAGTATATTACTACATAATAAAATACGATAAATGTGATACTCTGTTTTCCAAAGTATGCTCACCAATATTAGATTCATTTAAACAATTTAAAATTATCTACCAAAAACAATGCTGCTTTCTCACTTAGAGATTTGAAGTCTTAACCTGAGGAGTTCAGTAAAGACATTTAAGAAGATAATAGTAAATATTATTGAAAAATGTGCTAAGAATCTAGTATTTTAATTGTCTACCCAGGTTACACAGACAATGAGTAATACGCTTGTTTACCTGTAAGTTAGAGTTCTTCTGTGAGATACTATCCATAAACTGTGCAATATCTCTTAGCAGACCAATTCTACTTAGCTTTACCTTTGGAAGCCCTAATGATTAGTTTTACTGATGTCAGTTTTTAATTGGCATTGAAATTTATAACGAAAATAATGTTCTTGTGTTTTATAAGTGTGTCATTGATTATTATAATCTTCAGCTTCTTAGTAGATGCCAAACCTCTTCTATTGGTTTTACAGATTAGTATTTCTTGGGCAGTATATGTGTAAAAAATAATTATTTTCAAGGAAGTATGAATATAACTTCAATTAAATGATTTACAGTAGATTTTTTGGTTATATGGTTATGACATTCACAGTCATAAATATGTACATATTATATAAAAACTTTTAAGTAAGATAGATAGCTAGAAGAAATTGAAGTTGAACATATGTGGCAAGTATTTTGTTTCTGTGTAAAAATGCGTCCATATCCATACAAAGTTTTGTGGAATACCACATCATTATTCTAATTTTTAAAAAGAAAGACTATGCCTATATATATGCCTAAAGTTTTATTGCTGATTGTTGCTTGGTTTTGACTAGCATTTTCCTGTTACTTTTTTGCTTTTGCCGAACCACAAAATAAAGCTAGTTGTGAGATATGTGACCATAAGAAATATGTAAACAATGGTTTGGCACATGCAAGGCTCATGTAATTTTAGGGGGACCTATAAATGTATATTTAAGTTCTTGGGCTTTAGGCTTGAACTTTTATATAAATATATGTTTATAGTTGATAGTATGATTCTAGTAGACAACAATGATATACAAAAAAGGCATTATAACTGAAAAGTATAATATAATGAATTTAGTTGACTTTGTAGTAAAAATCATTTGCCTTGTACAGGATATTTTGACTTGACTTGCCCTGTTAATGTCACTAATCTAATCTAACTGAATACAGTTTAAGAGAAATGGCAGTATAAATAGTGGAGATCACAAAGTCTTCCCATTGGCTGTTAATATAATTTTAAATACATTTTGGGGAATAATATTAACTTGGTAAAAATGTTAACATTAGTATATAACTTTTCCATATCTTAAGCATTATATAAAATTGTATTTATTTTATATATCTATGTACTGATGAGTTTCTTCGATTTAAAACATAGAAATCATTTAGTGAAAGTAAATCAGTATCTATTATGTTTTATTTAGCCCAGAATTGGATTCACTATGCTTTTTGGTCCTGAATATGTATCAGATTTTGGGGGAGAGGTGATTCAGGGTATAGAACCCAGGCTTTCTGCATGTGAGGCTCTATCACCGAGCTCCATTCCACCCCTGTACACTGAAGCTTTACAGATTAATAACAATATAGAATATTTATGGGAAATGCATGAATAGCATAATGTTATTTTCACTACAG
>NW_027205868.1:0-11579 GCF_024711535.1 Dipodomys merriami | reverse complement strand
ATAAGGAAAGGAAACAAAGAACAAGTCATAATGAGCATGTGTTTAATGTAAATATTTACACTAAATTATTGTAGTCATAAATGCCATCATTTATTTCTAGGGTTAAACACATTTTGTGTCAAGCCTAAATGAAAAAAATAACACACTATATATAAAGCTTTGGTAAAACACAGGTCTAGCTTACAATGATGAACACATAAGTTTGCATGCTCAGTGGTGTTGCAGGGTTGATATACACAAATATACATACATATATATACATACATACATATATACATACATGTATGTATTTATATATCAAGTAACATAATAAATAAAAATTAAAAAATTACAATGAATAAATTTAGTTTACAGATACCTTTCCCAGAGTATTATTTTACCTGAACCAATTCATGTCTTAAAGTCTCCAATGCTATATCACTCTTACATGTTTGCTGATCCCTTTCAGCTTTTTTATGATATTGTTTTTTCTTTGTTTTTCAGATGAAAAAGCTTGGCAATAAACATACTTGTATGACATTCCTTTCTTTAGAAAATGAAAAGCATGTTGTGTTAGCTGGCTCTTTATGTATCATCAAACTAATTTTTTTATAATTTCAAGTACACAATGTCTTATACTTAAATCTCACTCATTCTCTTCCAATAGTACCTATGGGAGCTTCTATCATTAATTCTACTTTGGGAGCTTCTATCATTAATCACTGAAATAAATATTATGGAAATGAAACTCTGAAATTATTTAGAGAGATCACTTGAAAGTTACTTTTCTACACACTCATTCTACTCCTTCAACTAAATCATAGAACTTAAAATAAGTAAGAATTTAGCTGTGTTATGGTAGCTCATGCCTCTAATCCTAGCTATTCAGGAGCTGAGATCTGAGAATGGTAGTTCAAAGCTAGCCCTTGCAGAAAATCCGTGACATTCTTACCTCCAATTAACCACCAGAAAACAGGAAGTGGCACTGTGGTGCAAGTAGTAAAGTGATAGCCTTGATATGAAGAGCTCAGGGACAACACCTAGATCCAGAATTCAAGCCCCATAACCATGAAAAATAAAAAAAAATAAAAACCTGTCAAAATGTAATATTTTAAAGCTAATGTGCACATATACACAAAAATTGTATAGAAATAAAACTGTAACAGTACCTGGACTGGCAAAGAAAAAGAGATTAAAATGAAATTGCCTTCAATAATTCATTTAGATTATATATACTGACAGGGAAGCCTACTGGAACTCACATCACTAATTGCAGAGGGTAAAATTTTGAGAAGATCACAGTTCAGAACCAATGTGCAAGGGAAGTACGAAGAGTCCTCATATCATCCTAAAGCCTGGCATGTTGGAATGCATTTGTGATCCCAGCTACTTGGCAGACAGAAGTGAGGAACTTAGCCTCTGTTCAGCCCTCAGCAAAACTGATAACCTATGAGCAAAGTAAATAAATCGAAAAAAGGATGTTCTAATGCTAGAATACTTGTTCAACAAAACAAAGTATCTAAATTCATACTCATTTCCTAAAAGAGGAAATAAAAGGGAAGAAATAATGTAAGAAAGAAAGAAACAAACAAAGATAGAAACAAACAGAAGAAAAGAAAGAAAGAAAGAAAGAAGAAAGAAAGAAGGAAAGAAGAAAGAAAGAAAGAAGGAAAGAAAGAAAGGAAAGAAAGAAAGAAAGAAAGAAAGAAAGAAAGAAAGAAAGAAAGAAAGAAAGAAAGAAAGAAAGAAAGAAAGAAAGAAAAGAAAGAAAGGAAAGGAAGGAAGGAAGAGAAGGAAGAAGGAAGGAAGGGAAGGAAGGAAGGGAAGGAAGGAAGGAAGGAAGGAAGGAAGGAGAAGGAAGGAAGGAAGGAAAAGGGGCTGGGAAGGTGGCTTAGTGGTATAATGCTTGCCTTGCTTGCATGAGGTCCTGGGTTCGATTCCTCAGCACAACATAAGCCAAAAGAAAGCCCAAAATCACTCTGTGGTGCAATTGGGAGAGCACTAGCTTTGAGCTGTAGAGCTGAGGGACAGCACCCAGGCCCAGAGTTCAGTCCCCACGACCAGACTCCCCCTCCACCTCAAAAAAAAAGAAAGAAAGAAAAGAAAGAAGGGACAAAAAAAGAAAGGGAAAAGGAGAGGTATAAATAAAAACCTCAGCATGTGTTAGATGTTAATAATGACCCTAAATCATGTTAGCTATAAATGCCATCATTTAAATTCTGGGCAGAGACATTTTGTATCACGCCTGAGTAAACCATAGCATACAAAGCTTTGGTAAAATACCACATACAAACCTTTGGTAAAATACAGGTCTGGCTTATTCTGTTGGACCAAAATAGGAATGTATGTCTAGTGTTGTTGCAGGTATGTTCAGGTGTGTGAGAGTTTTCCATCCTGATGATCTTGCACTGATGAAATTGACTAACTACACAATTACCTGGGCAGATCCCTGATGAGACCTATATTAAGTCACAGGTTAGCAAAGAACAATATTTACAATGATATATATATATATATATATATATACATATATACATATATAATGAAATATATATATATAGAGAGAGAGAGAGAGATAGATATATAATAAAAAGACTTTTGTTCACAAAATTTTTGTGACCAAAATTATTTTACCCTGATTCAGTATATGTTTTTCATTCTATGTACAAGTTCTTCATTCCCTTCTGTCTCATTATGTTGTTTTTCCTTGGTTTTGTTTTGTTTTCATAACCATGGTATAACAGGACATTTCTTTATTTTTGTCTTCTAGTCTTCACAAAGTCTGCACTTAAAAATTCTTAAGTTCCTTTTGTTAGAAAATTTCAAGCACATTGAATGGGGTCTTCATCATAATTTTGTTATGATCTCAAATACGTTTTTATTTCTGGCATTTCCTCTGTATAATCTTACTTCAGTCTTTTCCAAAGGTCACTTTAGTGGAAGGAGGAAATTCAAAATGGATTCTGGTAGAGAATTTTTGTTACTAAAATCTCTGATACATAGTAAGACAAGCAACTCCAAAATTATTCATTAGAGAAATGAGTTGAAAGTCATCTTTTCAGAGGCTTGTGTTGGAGCAGGGCTGGCTTTCCAGGCACGAGATGGGCTGTGTGAGAGGCTTCTAGCCAAGCAAGGCGGGGTTTCAAGGGCAGGTATAGGGAAGTGAAGGTTTTTTTGTATAGCATTATGGGCTTTTTGGGAAGAAGTATGTTCAGTGCTGTGTTTGTGAGGTTAGGCCATTTAGAAGTAGGCTAGTTATGGGTGAAGTTTCTGATGAAACGTGGAGGGGCTTATGGGAGAAGGCTAGTTGTGGGTGGGGTATGAAAGGGAAGGGAGGAGCTTAGGAGGTACTGGGATATGGGAGCGATGGGGACTGATGGATGAATTGAGGATTCAAGGGAGGAGACTAATGTAGGCGGGTTCTTGTTGCACAAAGCAGGATATAGAAGGAGGAGAAACGGATGTATCCTGGTTTCTGGTGGTGCAGAGCAGGGGATTGCAGGAAGGGGTGGAGTGGAAGAAGGCTTTTCCTGTAGCAAAGGAGAGCTTTTAGGAAGGAGTCTGATTGCAGTCAGGCCTTTGAAAATTTTTAGCGGGACTACCAGGTGGTATGTTAGTTAAGTGTTGACTTTTTAAGGAGTGAGGCTGACTGGAAGTGTTTTTCCAGTGGATCTAGTCATGTTTTATGGGAAGAGTGAATTAGAAAGGGGCAAGACTTACTGAAGATTGGGGCTACAAAAAATAAACAGTTACTGCTAATAGGAACACCATTTTCTGTCACTATAGAATTATATTACTTTATGAATGCGAGAGATATTGGAGAAAGTAACCAAATAATTTTTCCTTCCTAGTGGATTTTTCTTTATTCCAGTTGAGTGAAAGTAAAACTACAGGTCACATCAGGCTCAGGCACACGGTAGACTAAGACACATGAAGCACTGGACTTGATTACCCAGCACAACCTTTACAAGACCACAAATAAAAAGTTTAAAATGTCTCACTTGATCATAATGGACCCCTCTATGGTCTTAATATTGTGAATGAATAGAACTTTTACTCTGGCCAATTTAGAAATCCAAAACTAAGTAAGTAGTAATATTTTAACATTATATAATATTGGAAAGTATATTAAAATAATTAGGAAAATATAAAATTGAATATAGAATGTTCACTCTCCACCATCAATTTTTAATCCAAAACAATTTTAAACCAGAAAATTGCCATATAATGAGATTGCAGCATGGTTTCTTTTCAGTCATCAAAATGGTGACTTAAGCAATGTGTCTTTGTCATTGGATACATCGATGTTAAAACATATCTAAGAATATGAAGAAGTAAGATGATGGAGGAGAAGCTGGAGGTGAAACAAGCTCTTGCGAAGAAAGCAGTTTTAGTGTTCCAGTGAACAGTCCTAGGCCAGAGAATTACACCAAGTGTGCCATCACGGTACATAGAATGTGGCCAGAGAGAGAAAATCCAGGCAAAGAGACAGATCTGAGTACTTGCTGGCTGCCGCCGACATGGTGGTGGCCATAGCTGCCATACCTACAACACAGAGACTGCGGGACAAAAGCACCAGATGCATCAGGTAAGCGGATTCTACTCAACCCCAGCAAGAACTGACAAGGAGCAGATATTTTCACCCTGCAGATCGCAGACCAGAGACGACCCAGGAACCAACACTCCGGCGGTGTTAGTAGAAACATGACATCCTCACTCCTTCTCAGGGAACAGAGGAGGGAAGGCCACTCATCCCCCACCCTACTACCGGAGATCTCCATCTTTGATACTGACAAAGGCCTGGCTGAGCTGCTAGCTCCAACTCAGGCCTTGAGAGAAAAACAGAGACTCATTTAGCAGGTCACAGGAACCTGCCAAGACCTACCAGGCTCAACTCCACACAGGAAACAGTCACCCACCCCAGGCAGAGGAAAATCTGTCCCCAGGAATTGCTCTCTTTACTGCATAAACAGAGCCAGAGGCTACCCCTCCCTATAGCAGCCTTGACAATCAATTGAAATTCAGTAAACATAAACCCTGAGACTGGCTTTAGGCTGGGCTCTGTGAGTGTCTCAGAAGCTAGCCCCTTAGGGAAAAGCTACTGTTTGCTGAAAGGCCTCAACTCTACACAGAACCTAGCTTCATCACAGCATCTCCAAAAAAGAGGTAACAGCCATCTCCCTCTTTTGTGATACTCAAAGCAGATCTATATCCCATTGAACTAGCCTGGGAGGAGGCTCACAAAATCCTGTGAAAAGCAGAGCATTTTTCTGCTTGCCCAAACAAACTGACTTAGGTAACCAAGCAAGCCACAGGAAAACCAAACACCACAAGCCGACCAGAGACTCCACCAAGAGACTGGTTATGAACCAAAGGGAGATACAGAATCTTCCCATCTCCCCCCCCCCGAAATAAAAGAACTTTCTTTTTTTGTACCTCATTTTAAAATATTTTTAAAATTTTTAATTTCTAATTTTTAAAAAAAAATTTGTTTTCTATTATTTTTTCTTTTCTTTCTCGTATAATTTTAATTTTAGGTGTATATGTGTTTATGCTTTTTAAAAATCTCTACTGACATTTTGATCATTTTTTTCTCTTTTTCTTATCTCATTCTTTTCAATTCTTCTCTTTCATTCTTTTCTGTGTGACTTAATTGCTGCTCTGCTCATCTTCAGATATACCTGTTGCCGATTATTAGATCTTATCCCCCAACATGTACACACTTAATCCAGAAATTTATTACTCAACTCAAAACCTTAGACTTAAACTCCTTAATAGTAGTATTACGTCTTTATATTCATATAATATTTAAAAGGTTTTTATTTTTCTATTTTTTCATGTCTCCTTTCGATCCCTCCCCTCTTCTCCTCCCATCCCAATTCTTCTCTTCAAATTTGCAGTTTTTAAGGGTTTCACATTTTAATTGTAAATTTTTGTTTTCCCATTTTTTTCTCTTTTTTCTTTTTCTTCTTTTTTTTCTCTTATTCTTTTTTTCTATTTCTTTTTTTCTCTATCTGCTTTCATTCTGTCCAATGCATTTCCCTATTTGAGATCAGGACTTGTTTAATTCCACTCTCCCTCACCTTCCCACATCCCACTAATCCTATTTTTCCTCACATTCTCCCTAAACCTAATTACTTATGGTTGCCAAATTCTCCTTTACTGTTCTTAGGCCACTAAGACATATTTGTTTGATGTTGAATAGATTCTATCTCTTCAACTAGATTGTATCTGCAAACTTTTGACTGTGTAACTACAGACTTTGGTTGATGCTTACCTTAAAATAGTGTTCGAGCACAAAACTGGTGTCACACTCATCCCAAATGGGCAGAACAAGCCAGAAAAACTCAAGAAAAATAGCAAGTCCGGGGATCTCAGCTCCCACTCATGACAATCAGGGGACAGAACAGATAATGAATAATCCAGAGGAAATTCCCAAAAAGCTCTACAAACACTACAGATAAACAGGGTAAATGAAAAGAGTGAAAATTTGCAAATGTATCAGTGTGAGCATGATAGGTAGAGAGAGGAGGTAAACCAAAGATCAATACAGGAGACTCATGAGCCTGAGGAAGCTACTCAAAAGTTGATACAGTGATTTTGTGAGCAGATTGAGAACACTGAAAGAGAAATAAAGGAATTGCATAAGCAGGTTGAGATCAGTCAAAGAGATACATAGGAATTGTGTGAGCTGGCTGAGAACAGACAAATAGAAAGTCAGGAATGGCGTGTACAGGCTGAGAACACTCAAAGAGAACTACAGGAATTCCGTGAACATGAGGAAGCTAATCAAAGAGAAATACAGAAACTGAGAGAACCGGAGGAGAATAGACAAAGATCAATGGAGGCATTCATGGAATCCATAAAGAGAAAGTTGAAAAAATCAGGGAGACTACAAATGGAATGCTGAATGGAACCCAAGAGAAGGAAAGGCAGTCCATGTAAACCATAACTAATCAATTAAGTGATTTGAGAATAAACACTGAACACCAAATTAAGGAATTAAAGAAGTTCATGCAAGATCTAAAACAAAGCTCCAACAAAGAATTTGAGGCTATCAAAGCCGAGCAACTAGAAGAAAATGAAATAAAAAAAACAAAGTAGAAAGTCTTGGCAGTAGGTTAGACCATGCAGAAGATCGAATTTCGGGGGTTGAATACAGCATAGATATTATAGAGAAAGAATATACAACCATCCAAGACAATACCAAGAAATGTGATAGATCTATTCAACATTTGGAAGACACCATCAGAAGGCCTAATTTGAGGATAATGGGTGTAAAGGAACACCTAGAGATAGAAGTTAATGGTCTAGGAAATTTGTTTCACAGGATCCTAGCAGAAAACTTCCCAAACATGCAAAAAGATAGGCCTATTCAGATACAAGAAGCTTTTAGAACACCAAATAGAGCAGACCAGAATAGGACATCCCACCATCACATTAAAATCTGCACGGGATCAATTCAAACCAAGGAAAATATCCTTAAAGCTGTCAGAAAGGAAAGATCAATCACCTACAAAGGGAAACCAATTAGAATCATCTCGGATTTATCAGCAGAGACAATTAAAGCAAGAATAGCCTCGAATGATGTATGCCATGGTATAAAGACAAACAACTATCAGCCAAGAATACTTTACCCAGCTAAACTCTCCTTCATTACTGAAGGTCAAATAAAAAACTTCCATAGCAAAGAAATATGGAAATAATATATCTCCACCAAACCAGTCCTACAAAAGATACTTAAGATGTCCTACACATAGAAAACCAACAAGACCACAATAAAGGCCAAGAAACCACACCCAAACTGAGAATCCAAGAACCATAGGAAGAACCCCCATTACCACAGCCCTCAAGAAGGTGGATAAAATGGCAGGAACTCCCAAATAACTCTCAGTCCTATCTCTTAACATTAATGGCCTTAACTCTCCAATTAAGTGAAATAGACTGTCTAGTTGGATTAAAAAGCAAGATCCTTCTATCTGCTGCCTACAGGAGTCACAACTTACCCCCCAAAACAAACTCAGTTTGAATGTGAAATGCTGGAACAAAATCTCCCAAGCAAATGCCCCCCAAAAACAGGCAGGAATTACAATACTAATATCAGATAAAATATACTTCAAAATAAAATTTATTAGAACAGATAAAAAAAGGTTGCAACATACTACATATCCTATTAATGAGGATATTACAATTCTAAATATCTATTCGCCAAGGAACTACGCACCCAAATTTATCCAAGAAAAACTACTTTCCCTCAAATCCCACATAGATCCAAAGACATTAATTGTTGGGGATTTTAACACACCACTCTCCCCACTAGATAGATCAATTCGGCGAAACTCAACAGAGAAACCGCAGACTTAAAAAACTGCATAGATCAACTAGATTTAACAGACATCTACTGAATATTTCACTCAGCAGCATCAGAATACATGTTCTTCTCAGCAGCACATGGAATATTTTCCAAAATAGACCACATTTTACGTCACAAAGCAAACTTGTCCAAATTCAGAAACATTGAAGTTATACCTTGCATTCTCTCATACCACAAGGGAATAAAGTTAGAACTGAACACCAAAAGCCACCAAAGAAAATCCTGTAACTCCTGGAGGCTGAAAAATACACTGTTGAACCACCAATGAGCCATGGAAGACATTAGAAATGAAATTCAAGTGTTCATGATATTCAACAACAATGAGCACAAAAACTACCAGCTCAGAAGTGGCACTGTGGCTCAAGTGGTAGACCGCTAGCTAGAGCGCTAGCCTTGAGCTGAAGAGCTGAGTGACAGCACCCAGGCCCAGAGTTCAAGCCCCATGACAAATAAAAAACCAACTACCAGCTCCTCTGGGACACAGCGAAGGCAGTATTCAGAGGAAAGTTTATTAATAGTCACAAACAAATAGGAGATATCTGAAACCAACAATTTAATGAGACATCTGAGCCTCCTTGGAAAAGAGCAGCAAAAGAAACCCAAATCCAGTAGACAGAAAGAACTAATTAAAATTAAATCAGAATTAAATTGTTGCCTTGGTTGCTATGAATATTGCTGCCAAGGACATGGATGTTCATGTTGATTTATATTACTTCAATATGTATCCAGTTGCGATAAAGGTCATGAACATATATGTCTTTTTGGTATTGTGTAAACTTCCATTATGATCTCCATATGGGTTGCACTAGTTTACAATGCCACAAAACAAAATACAGTTCCTGATTTATTTCAACCTCTCCAGCAGTTTATTTATTTGCGTGGTGATAGCTATTCTGGAGATGGGATCTCAGTGACTTTCAAACATTTCATTTATTTATTAAACACATTTGTACTTCATTCACAATCAGCGTCTTTCTTTTTCTTTTGGTATTTGATGAATTTTTAAGTTTTATAATATTTGATTTTTTTCCCATTCCATATACTCACTTTACCAAAAAGATTTTTTTCATTACACTGGTGCACAATTTACTAAAAACAACTGATTGTACATTTATACCACTGGATGCTTTTGTTTGTATTTAGAACGAGGAAATTATTTCAATAAATATGCTGAACTTCTTTCACTAGATAGACTGAAAGGATAGTATCATATTGGCCTAGACTAATCTCAGAATTAATAGTCACAGCCTTGGCCACAACAGTCTTGGCTAAATAAAACCACTAACACTACAAACTGCATTTAAAGAGAGAAAAGGTTAGAATTTAGAAGAAAGTTAGAGGAAAGGCAACACCTTCATGAAGCAAATGTGGAAGTTCACAAGCAGACCTTCGAAATTTGAATATCAAGAAGATAAAAGGATAAAAGTATTTAGAATGACAACTTTAGAACTCAGAATTGGGGAGGGGGGACAAACACTAGATACCAAAATTCAATGCTGAAGGGAAGAAGTGTTTTACCCCAAACCTTAGCTGTGTCTGACTCTCTCAAACCAAACACACACACACAAACGCACACACACACACATTGTGGACTTAGACTCCATTTTGAAGGCCTTTACCAAAAGTATGTATTGTGAAGACCTTTACTGAAAGTATCCATTGTAAAGGCTTTTACAGAAATTTAGAACTCAAGTTCCTGGAAAAACTTTGAAATGTCCCAATAACCTTCTGTCCGTAACTCCCCTAGCAATAGCCATCAGCGGTTGACAGGAAGGTACCTAAAGTTACAGATGTTTCTTAAGATAGCTAGTTAACAGTTTGCTGCTTACTGTTTAGCCTGCACATGTTAGCCAATAAGATTGTTACAAGATTCATTCACTAAATGTCAACTAATCATGTAACTGCCGAGGTAGGAACCCCCTTACCTCAAACCTATACCCAATAAAACCCCTGTTAACTGAAAGTTTGGGGCTCTCAACTCTGATCTGCTGCAATGGAGACGATTATGAGTCCAGGCTCCAGCTTGCAATAAATGAGTCTCATATGCTTTCATCGGAACTGGGTCCTTGGTTGTCTTTGGGGATCCTTATCTCAGCACAAGACCACTATACAAAGAGAACCCCCGGGGCAGCTGTATCTGGGATAATGAAGCTTTCTTCCTCTTCCTTTTAGATAATCAAACATGATGTTGCAGTTGTCTCCATAGCTGCCCCACACCTGAGCAAGAGGAAGGAAAGGATGCCTTAGACTGAAGGATGGCCTTGTGTACACCTGGCTTTCTGTGTAAGAATGCAGTTCATAGTCCCCTAGGCAAGGGTGGCCAAGCTGAAATGGGGTACACATTGCCTGGAGGATGGCACCCTCTGAGCCCTGCATGCATTGTGAACCAGCCTGGAAAACCCTGGGAGCATCTCCTGGATGACCTCTCAGCGGCTTGGAGAAATTGATTACTGTAGTTGGAAATGGCAGGAGGCAGGAGGAGAGCAGGAATCCAGAAGATGGGAGAGGCACAGGAGCAAATGTGTCTCTCCATGGATACTCATTGGCCATGCTAAGGAAGTTCACAACACGCACGTGGCAGCCACCTCACAGGTCCCCAGAGACTCTACTTGTTTGGGGAACAGAGCTTGGTCCTGTTCCAGAGGCACAACTTCCCCAGTGGCCCTGGGCCTGGCAGCGCTGGAGCAGCTCCTCCTAGACATGCTTCCTCTGCCCTGTTGCACATAGCCTCCTAGCTCCTGCCCGGTCTTCAGCACCCTCAACAGGCCAGCTCCATGGGGCTGAGGCTGTGCTGGAAATTTCTGGTGCCTGCTTCAAGGTGGGAGCAAGGCCTAACCCATAGCATAGCTGGCCCTCACTCACTTCCAATGGCATCCAGAGATGCATGACAATCACAGCCCCAGCTCTGCTGCCCTCCTTGCCCCCAGAGTTTACCTCTAAGTCCCTGCCTGTGTTCTTGAAATTCTTTAGCCATTGGTTGTCTCATTTCTCATTGTTTGTTTGGGTGGGACTTGAGTCTCCTTCCTCTCCTCACCAAGCAAAGAGGCCTCAGCAGATCCACCACAAATTCCTCACCTCACAGACACTACCCAGAACCCAGCTGGCTTTGAGGTTGCTGCTGCCTGAGCTGCTGGCCTACTACCTCCTTCCTCCCTTCACAGCCTCTGGCAGGGCCTCCCATCCTCTCTCCACCATTCCCAGCCCCAGCCCAGCTCGGCTTCCCCTG
>NW_027205867.1:0-11583 GCF_024711535.1 Dipodomys merriami | reverse complement strand
TGAGCACAGTCTGTGAGCTACTTTTGCTCAAGGCTGGCCCTCCAAACTGGAGCCACGGCGCTTCTGGCTTTGTTGTCACTGAAGTTGGAAAGGGGTATCAAGGACTTTCCTGCCTAGGATGACTTCAACCATGGTCCTCCAATCACAGCCTTGTAAGTATCAAGGAGGACTGCTGAGAGCCACAGGTGCCTGCTTAATCATTGGTCTTGCTGATGTTCTTGGACAGTCAGGTGAGTTCCCTATCCTTGGGTTTAAGTGGTAGGAGCTGTAGCCCACAGTTCAAATCCTGGTCCTGCCACCTCCAAATGGCGGGAGATCCTAAGAAACTTACTCCTATCCATATGATTACCAACGGAATGTGATGTGTGTCATGATTGAATGAGCAGTTCTTGAATGATTCCAGTATAAAATTATACACAATTTTATTATAGGACACTGATCAATGTTAGTTAATATTTTATTGAGCATTTAAATAATCACATTAATAAAATGGAGGCATAATGAAATAACTAAGAATTGGGTCTCACATACTAAAAAGGTGCCATTTTTCTGCCAGGACTGGTTTAGGAACTCAAGGTCTTTGTAACTCTGATGCACTATGTGGGAAGGGAAAGCTGGTTTCCTTGAAGTCAAGAAATTCAAGTCTGTTCCTTAGGCCTGAAATAGATCCCTACCACTAGAAAACATCTTATTCATGTACAATTTACATATATGATTTATATTTATAAACATATGTTGACTAGATTTCATTCAGTGCAGTAATTTAATTTTAAAACAGGTGCAACAACTGTCTTCTCACATCAGGGTGAATTTTTGGCAGGGCTGCGACTCGAACTTGGGGCTTAAGAGGCCCAACTGCACAGTGGGTCCACGTGATCACACTAGACTGTGAGCCAGTAAGGAGTTGGGTTGTTCCCAGGAACTGAGATCGAGTCCTAGGGAGGCCAAAATAGTCCTCAATGCATCATTGAAACATGGGATGTATATTCACATCCGTGTGTGGACTGCATCATGCATTGAGTGTACTTATTGTCTTTAATTTGTATGCTATTCATAAATGTATTATGTATTTTCTTGAGTATATGATGACAGGTATAACTCGGCTGACATGTGTAACAACTAATTCCCATGACTACAGGGTGGCCCATGCATTCGCCATCCTAGCTGGGACCCAGTACTTGCACAGGAAATGAAACAGGTGCAACGATTGGCTTCTGGCATCAAGATGAATCTTTTGGCAGGGCTGGGATCTGAACTCAGGCCTAGCAAGCACCATTGGTGAATGGTTCCACATTAGCACAACAGCCTGTTAGCAATGAAGGAGCTAGGCCTTCCCAGTACCTGAGTTTGAGCCCCCCTGGGGGGAGAGTGGCGAGCACAATAGTGACCCATTCATAAACTGAAGGTAGTATGCAAATAAGTATATATTTGTATAGAGTAGGATTGATTGATAGTGACCTGTGATGGAATCCAATCTTTGTGACTACTGATTCTTGGATCTTTCCTGATGCCTCCATTTCATGACTGTGATTATTATTGTCATGCTTCATCAACTCTCTTTTACAAATAATCTATACCACATGAGTCTTGCCTATCATTTCCTACTTGCATCATGCACGAAGTACTTATTCAAAGATGAGATCGATTTCATTCTATGACTCTTTTTAGGTCCAGAAATGAGTATCTCAGGATCTCCTGCCATTCCCTCTTCGTAGGGGGGCTGAATTCAAGCCTCATGCCTGGAAAAGGTACTCCTTATATACATTTTAACAATGGGATTTATACTTCCATACAGATGTTCAGTCCATATTGTGTTTGGTGTGGTTATTCATTTTATTTCTTGTTTTATTCATTTGTTTACCTTTTTTATTGACTCCTATACCATTTATTACATTGCTTACATCCTACCACATAGAATCTAGATTTTAGATGTGTTCTCCATCATGTCTGGCAGTGTGAGGATATGAACTCGGTGTCTAGCCGGCCCAATTCATGAATGGGTGAGTTTCAGCATGGAAACCATTAGACAATATAGCTGTCAGGTGTTTGCCCAGCACTGAGATCAACCCCCAGGTTTGGCTAAAATAGCAATACATGAATAGGCAGATGGTAGTATACAAATAAATATATATTGGTAAAGAGTGCCAGAGCCGTCTATCTATGATTGAATGACAATTACTACTTTCCTCCCAATTCTTAGGTATTTACTATCCCAACATTGAAGGAATATTATTCTTTTCATGCTTAATAACATTAAGACCAATCAGCATTAGAGGAGTATTGCATCCAATTTTAGACAAGACCGATGCATGAACTACTCTTTTAATCAGTATCCCTATGCATAGGAATGAGTCGCTTGTGATCTCCTGACATTGGTATCAGGACTGGGATTTTAACCCAGGGCATATGTTGACAGGTTGGCCTATGGCTTCACTGATAGCCCACCAGCCATCAGCAAGGGCAGGTCAGGTCCACATTGCAGCCATATCATTCAGACCCAGGATGGTTACCGTCCAAAGAAAAAATCATAAAACCCCAGCCCTCTACAGCTTGCCACGTTTTGTGCTTTCTGGTTTTTTTTTCTACCTGCAAGAACTCTGGGCCTAGGATCTCAGGGTCGGCTATGGGAGATCCAAGCTGAGGCAGAGTTTAAATGAACTGAGTTCAAGACCCATGGTTGTAAAAAAATAAATAAAGAAAGAAAAAACATTATTTAAGTAAATTAAAAAAATATATAAAGCTCCGTGGTTTGGAATTTCTGCCAGTTTTCTTTCCTAGCGTGGGATTTGAACTCAGGGTCTAGGTAAACTTGTAGCAATGTGAGGGAAGAGTTGCCACTGCTTGAGTTCAAACCCAGTGCCAACCAAAAGTGAAAAACTAAGTCACTGACCTCGGCAGGGTGAAGTAGTTGTGGAAATGGGAGGCAAGGGATGGTATGGAGAAAACAAAGGAGGAGTCAACAATGCCTGTAACTGTAACCCCTCTGTAAAACGTTTTTGCAATAAAAAAAATACAAAAAAGAGAAACAATATAGTTCTCAGAGAAGCACTTTAGAGGTAAGGAAAGGATGTCTGAATAGCTGTACAAAATTCTACACTGCTTTTTTTAAATGTTCATTATGGAACTGAGTAAACATGATTGCTTCCATTAAAAAAAAGTAAGTCACTGTCGAAACTGGGGCCAGTATTTCTGCCATTGCTAGGATTTGAGCTCACCATCCAGGTAACTCTTACACTATGGTGAAGGCGAAGCTCACTGTCTTTGAGGAAAAGAAATTCAGGCTAGAGTTCCCAGGGCGTGAATGAAAGCCCTGCAATTGAAAAAATATTTCTATACATGTGTAACATATGATATACACTTATGTATGTTAATTTCATATTATGATTTTATTATTGATTTTGTATTTTATTTTTCTTTGATTCATTCATATAATATGCTAAATACAATAATTGTATTTAGCATATTATACACATACTATTTATTACATTTTGTACACTTATAATAAAATTCTATGCAACAATTTAGGACATTGACTCATTTTTCATTAATATTTTATTAAGTGTTGAAACATAATACATAATTAAATGGATGCATTTGTTACAGTCTTCACATGTTTAGAGTCTTTTCCAAGTATGAGCTTTGTCCAATCTTTGGACTTCTTCCTATTGGGATTTCATTAGATAATTTATAGTCAGAAACCTTTTCCTTAGGATAGGCAAGTGAGGGATAAAATTGAAAGGATGGAGCTAGAAATGTGGCTTAGTGGTAAAGAGCTGGCTTAGCATGCATGAATGCCAGGGTTTAAATCCACAGTGCCACAAACTCAGAAAAAGGTAGAAACTGTGGAGTGGCTCAAGTGGCTAGCCTTGAGAAAAAGGAGCTCAGAGTACCTAGGCCCTAAGATCAAGCCCCAGGACTATCAAAAACATTATACCAGATGCCAGTGTCTCACACATGGAACTCTAGCTTCTCAGGAGGCTGAGAGCTGAAGACCAGAGTTCAAAGACAGCCTAGCCAAGGAAACCCTGTTAGACTCTTATCTCCAGTGAACCACCCAAAGACCCCATGTGGTGCTATAACTCACGTGGTAGAGTGTTTGTCTTGACCTCAGGGGCTAAGGGACAGTGCCCAGGCTTGAGTTCAAGACAAACTATTGGGAAAAAAGTGAGGGTTAATCCAGGTACTTTTCCTATTTGCTAATTATGATCTCATAACACTGATGCATACCAGAATTGGAGTCAGAGATTAAGGTTCAAGTGTAACACATCCATATGCCCAGCCTCTCAGACTCTAGCATAGTAATCTTGTGTCCTACAGGGTTCTGAAAGGTCCAATGTTAAAAGGCTTAATATGCTCCCCAAGCCCATTGTGATAGCAGTTGACTTGTACTGTCAAGATCATTACAGCTCTGAGCCTAGCAGAGTAACAGTAGTTCAGGCCTGTCACCTAGCTCAGGAGACTGAGGACTGAGGATCACAAGGTGAAGCCAGCCAGGGCAGGAAAGTCTATGAGACTCTGACTTCCACTTCTGAAAGGTCAGATGTTCAAGAGCTTCCTGTGTTTCCCTTGGTGATGAGAAGTACTTGCAGTCTAAATGTTCTTAGAATTCTTGATCTATAGAAGCAGGAAAGAAACATTGACCCATCTTGGGTTCACATGAAGTTCTCAGGCTCCAAACCCTAGCCCCGTTAGCAGAAAGAACTCCAGTGTAACACTGTAATTGAAGGACAGAAAACAGTTTCAAAAGCCAGGCTAGGTGCAGAGACCAGGCCTACAGGATTCGGAGGCAGAATGTACACATTCAACAGAAAAGTGAGCAGCAAAACCACTTCATATATTCCAGGAAATGCCAGCAATGGGAGGAAACCTAAAACACTTGTTAGAGTTACACCAGTGTCAGGCTTTTCTCAGCCTCTTCAAACAATGACTAATTAACATTCTTCCCACAAGTGAAGGGAGAATCAGGCTATCATAGGTTACCAATAAAACCAGTTTAGTCGGGGAGAGGGGAGGAACAGAGTATAAAAACCCTGCTCTCTGGTCTTAGGGAGTGAGTTTTTGACTCTCCATCTGTCAGATTTGAAGGCCCTTCTTCTACCTCTGCCAGTCCTTTCTCCTTCCTTCATTCTCCACATAATTAATTCAAATCTCCAGACCAATTAGAGTCAGGGTTGTTTCTCTTCTTTCTCCAATCATCTGAGTTAGAACCTGGCTCTGCCCAATTGGTTCTGGTGCCCTTGCTGCCTGAAAGTGGGAAAGAGACAGTCTTCTTGCTCTCTGGTTGTGTGAAGGCAATGCTGGTGTCCTGTCACATTGCAGAAGGTCTAATGACTGGGAATTGTCTCCCTCTTTACTCCTGAAATCCAAGGCCAGATTCATCTATCATCTATCTATCTATCTATCTATCTATCTATCTATCTATCTATCTATCTATCTATCTATCTATCTATCTATCTATCTATCTATCTATCTATCTATCTATCTATCTTTCTTTCTTTCTTTCTTCCTTCCTTCCTTCCTTCCTTCCTTCCTTCCTTCCTTCCTTCCTTCCTTCCTTCCTTCCTTTCTCTCTCTCTCTCTCTTTCTTTCTTTCTTTCTTTCTTTCTTTCTTTCTTTCTTTCTTTCTTTCTTTCTTTCTCTCTCTCTCTCTTTCTCTTTCTTTCTTTCTTTCTTTCTTTCTTTCTTTCTTTCTTTCTTTCTTTCTTTCTTTCTTTCTTTCTTTCTTTCTTTCTTTCTTTCTTTCTATCCTATGTCTGTCTATCTATCTATGCACCTACCTACCTACCATTCTACCTAGGTAGCTCTTTGCCAGTTCTTGGGTTGAACTCAAGGCCTGGGCACTGTGTGTAGCACTCTACTACTTGAGCCACAGCCCCAATTGTGGCTTATTCTGTATATGTGCTACCGAGGAATCATACCCAGGGCTTCTTGCATGCTAGACAAGCACTCTCTCAGCAATCCACATTCCCAGCTCCCTCATCTTTTCCTTAACGGTAGTTTTTTAGGAAAGTATGTTGCCATTTTATCTCCCCAAGTTTAATTTTCTGAATACTGGATACTTCTATGAAACCTGGTCTTCTTTTCCCCTGCCTAGTTTGTTATGGTTCCTACATTGGCCTCATAACAAAATGTAAATAAAGGCTCCTGAGAGCGTCAGTGTATCATATAAGGACACAGGCCTGGAACCCTGAAAGAGAAAAGCCATGGGCCTGAAATGAAGAGAATGAGCAGTATATGAAAGGAGCATATCTGAAATATAAATCAGTAAAAAAAAAAAAAAAAAAAGGAGAAGCACTGCATAAGGTCTTTTTGCATTCACGGAGGTAATATACAGACATAAGTAGGTAGGGCACTGATACATAAAATTGGCCTTCTCTTTTTGAAAAATTTTTGTGGGCATCCCAGGGCTTAACCTCAGGGCCCAAAGCATTCCTCAGCTGTTTTCCCCAAAGCTGATGGTTTACCACCACCACAGCTCCACTTCCAGCCATCTGGTCATTAATTGGACATAAGCACCTCCCACTCCTGGTCTGGCCTGAGTCTCCTTCTTGGCTTTCTCTCTCAAAGCTGGATCTCTGCCCTCTGGACCACTGCTCCACTTCTGGTTTTCTTGTGGTTTATTGGAGATAAGAGTTTCACAGAATTCTTGCTCAGGCTGAATTTGAACGGCGATCTCCCAAACAGGATTCAAGCGGCTTTCCTCAGGGATACACCAAGGAGTCCCTCCACACAAACCCTTAGTCTAAATCTCGAGAGGCACTAGAGAAAAAGAGATACATGAAGATGCTTCTAGTGGGTTCTAGATACTTAAGGTTGTAGACACATAACACTCATAATTACTAGATCATTTTATAGACAAAAGGAGTAATGCAGACAGCATGAGGATCTTTCCAGCTTTTGGTCTTCTCATCTTGAGACAGCAAATTCACTGCATCTTAATGCTAAGTGACAGAATTGACATGTCCTGTGGACATTTGCTCCCAAATCCTGTGACACTCATTTCTCCCTTTTGGCTTCAAAAATGTGACCCAGAAGAGAAGATGAGGAGAAAAAATCCTTCTCAGGTAAAGCAGTTCTAAAGAACATTGGGTAGTTAATTTATAAATTCAAACCATTGGAATGATCCTGCTAAGGAGTCAGATTGCCCAGATTAAAAATGAAGAAGAATAGAAAGAAGGTGCCAGTGGCTTCTCACTGTAATCCCAGCTCTTCAGAGGGTGAGATGTAGAGAATCTGAATTTGATTACAGCCAGATTAGGAAAGTCCATTAAACTTATTTCTAAGAGATCACAGAAAAACCCAGAAGTGGGGATGTGACTCAAGCTTAATGCACTACCCTTGAGCAAAATGAGCTCAGGGACAAGTTCTAGGCTCATAGTTCCACCCCAAGACCTGCCCCCTCAAAAAGAACCTGTACTTCCATGTCTTTGGGTATGTATGGATGTATTCCTGTAGTTGAAGCTCCAGAGTAGCTATGATGAACGGCACCAAACTAGGTAATGTGTATTATATAAAATGATTTCACAACAGAGACTGTTTTCATGATAGTGCATGTTCCGCGCCTCCCCTCACTGTTCCCAGTGTAACCTGAGGGTTTCTCTGCATCCCAGGCCTGCTGGAAGAAGTCTCTCTCATTGTCTGGACAGGAGACAAAAGGCCTCAGTCCTGTACAACTGTGTAGCAAACAACTCCGTCCTGGTCAGATAGTGAGGATGAGTGTGGGTGGGCTCTGAAGTTCAGGAGAAAAAGGTCTCTTTGTACCCCAAACTATCAATTTCCCCAGTGCTCTGGTTAGACAGGAAGCCTTCATATGTGCCACCTTCTGTGACAGGCCACGTCCTGTGCACTTATCCTGGTTTTGTGAGACTATATTCCAGTGTTCAGATACAGTGCTCAATATAATTCAAGAGTGCTTCTGGCAGACAAGTATGGCATTGAACTAATAAAATGTTTCATTGCCTGTGATGATGAGCCTATGATGCCTCTTCTAGGTTTCTGGAAGCTTGGGAAATCCAAGCACATATCTGGTATCACAAAGTTTCCTGTCATCTAGGGCTGGTGAACCTCATCAGGTTTTAAAACCTTTGACCTCTCCTAGTTGGGCCCTGGGTGGCTAGGTTTTGGGGTTGAACACAGGGCCTGGGTGCTGACCATGAGCTCAGTGCAGAAGCCCGGTGCTTTAACATTTTGTGCAACAGCATCACTTATTTGTGTGTGTGTGTGTGTGTGTGTGTGTGTGTGTGTGTGTGTGTGTGTGTGTGTGCACACGTGGGAGAGGGCGCATAGGCACATACACGATTCTTGGAGGTTGAACTCAGGACCTGAGCACTGTACCTAGTTTCTCTTGTATAAGTATAGCCCTCTCCTACTTGAGCCACAGAGCCTGGGTACTGTCCTTGAGCTCTTCTGCTCAAGTCTTCTGTTCTACCACTTGAGCCAAACGCCACTTCAGCTTTTCTGGTGGTCCATTGGAGCTAAGCGTCTCAAGGACTTTCCTGCCCACGCTGGATTTGAACCATGATCCTCAGATCTCATCCGACTGAATAGCTTGGATGACAGACATGAGTGACAAGCACCTAGCTTCCACTTCAGGTTTCTTAGTGGTGAATTGGAGATAATAGGCTCATGAGTCCTTTTGTGTCTGGGATAGTTTGGAACCCAGGTCCTCAGATCTCAGCTTCCTGAGAAGGCAGGATGAGAGACCTCAGCTATAGACCACTAGGGCTCTTGCCTCTCCATGTAATTAATATTATTGCTTTCATCCTTAATGAATTATTAATTAAATCAACCACTGTTCCGAAACTATTGCATCCATGTAATTAATACTATTCTTTGAATATGGCAAAAATATTCATTAAAATCCATTGGCCTCCTAAAATCACTCTATTTATATAGTAGTATTCAGAAACAACTTATTCAACCTTGCCATTAATAATCTTCTGTCGGTATTCCTATGAATAGGAAGGAGACTCTTAGGATCTCCTGCCTTTGGTAGGGGACACGACCGGGCTTCAAACACAGGGCCTTTGTTGCCATGTTGGCCTATGGCTTCCCTGGTAGCCTGCCAGCCTTCAGCAATGCCAGGTTACCAACATTTTCCAACAGTGTCATTCAGACAGGATGGTCACTTTGCAAAGAAAACAAATGTAAAACCGGCAGCCATCTGCAAGATGCCAGTTTTTTTTTTTTTTTTTCTATGTCGCATTAATTATTTTTTTTCTTGTCAGACTTTGGGGCCCAGGAACCCAGGTTCGGCTATGGGTCCAGGGGTTACACCCCAGCCTAGAGTGATCAAAGCTGAGGCATAATTGCCACAACATGAGTTCAAGCCCTGTGCTTGACAAAATAAAAATACATACATACATACACAAACACATACATACATACATACATACATACATACATACATACATATATACATTAAAAATATTTTAAAAATTATGAGGCTCCTTGGCTTGGAATTCATACCATTTTTTCTGCCACACCTGGGAATTGAACTCAAGGCCTAGGTAAATCTGCAGCACTGTGGGGGATGGGGAAGATCACCCTTCTGGAAGACAAGAAATTCAGGCCTGTTCCTGGGGCCTGAATTCAAGTCCTAGCACTCGAAAAATTAATATTTGTATATATTTTAAATACATGATTTATATTTACTTACACATGTTTACTGCATATTGCAGTTAGTGTATTCATTTTATTTTGTGTTTTATTTATTTCTTATGGACTTTAGTGAGGATGACTACACTTATAACATTTTTTGCATCCTATTACATAAGACATAGATGTGCCTATGTATTCTACATCATTCGTGAGTCCCAGAAATTTCACCAATAAGGAAAACAAGTGGGACAATTGACTCTCCACCAGGATTAAGTTTTTGGCAGTTTTGTGACTTGAACTCAGGGCCTAGCAGGCCCACTTCATGAATGGGTAAATGTTAGCACACCAGTCTGATGCAAGAGAAGTTGGCGGGCAAATTTGAGGACCTGAGATCAAGCCCTAGGAATGGCCATTATAAAAACAGATGTTTAGATTGCAGTGTGTGTATGAGTGTGTGAGTGTGTGTGTGTGTGTGTGTGTGTGTGTATTTACAAATGTGTATGCATCTATAAATGTATACAGAGAGAGACAGGTAGACATTTATGTAGACTCTAATGTATAACCCTATATAAAGGGTGATGTCTATATCTTATTTCTATATATTATATTACTACCAATTATTTAGTATAAAATTATGCCTCCATTAATCAATTATAGAAGAAGACTTATAAAGTATTAATTAATGACCTATATTTATTGAATACAATCTTAAACTGGAATGACTAGCTAATTAGTAATTCAGTTAGTACATTTCAAACATTCTATTAGTGTTCCTATAGATAGAAATAAGTTTCCTAGGATCTTCAGCCATGTGTAGGTGGCAGTCCCAGGATTGAACTCCCAGGATTGAACTCAGGGCCTAGGTGTATATGTTGGGCTCAGGCTTCACTGAGACCCTTCCGCCTTCATCCATGCAAGCTCACGTACAATTTTCAAGCTGAGTCACTGACACCCAGTAGGGTCACAGTGCTAAGGAAACAAAGGTAAAATTGTGTAAAACTTCCTGATTATTCCTCCTCCATATTTGTTGGTTTGTTGTATTTTTGCCAGTGCTGGGAGTTGAACTCCGGTCTTAGGATCCCTGGATTATCTGTGGGTGTAAAAGCTGCACCCCAGCCTAGGGTAATCATGGTTTAAGACACAATAAAATGCTTCCTTGAGCAAAAGGAGCTCAGTGTAAATGTCTAGGCTCACAGTTCAAGCTCAGGACATGCCAGGAAAAAAGAGCCAGTAACTCCATGTGTCTGTGTATGTATGCATGTATTTGTATCAGTGAACATCCGAGTCTCTATGAAGAAATGTATCCAGCTAGGAAATTTGCTTTGAATAGAATTATTTCATAGCACAATGAGTGCTTTCAAGACAGTGCATGTTCTGGGGCTCCCCTTATTGTTCCCAGTGTAGCATGAGGGGTTCTCCATACCCCAGCTGCTGGAGGAGGTCTGCCTCATTGTTGGAACAGACAGACAAAAAGGCTCACTCCTGTATTGCTGTGTAACAAACAATTCATCTGGGCAAATTATTAAGGATGTGTGCAGGCAGGCTCTCAAGGTCAGGAGGAAAAGGCTTGGTACCCCAAGCTATCTCTCTCCCCAGTGCCCTCTATTTTTTGTTTTTGTTTTTTGTTCGGTCATGGTGCTTGAACTCTGGGCATGGGTGCTGTCCCTGCACTCTTCAGCTCAAGGCGAGCGCTCTACCACTTGAGCTACAGAGCTACTTCCGGTTTTCTAGTGGTTTATTGGAGATAGGAGTCTCACAGTCTTTCCTGCCCAAACTGGCTTTGAACCATGATCCTCAGATCTCAGCCTCCTGAGTAGCTAGGATTAGAAGTGTGAGCCCAGTGAGCCCAGCGTCCAGCCCAGTGCCCTGTTTTGAAAGGAAGCCTTCATTTGTGCAACCTCCCATGGCAGGCCAAATTCCTGTACTCATCCTGTCATTGTAAGATTGTGTTGAACCAAACTGTTAACATTAATTCAAGAGTCC
>NW_027205866.1:0-11598 GCF_024711535.1 Dipodomys merriami | reverse complement strand
GATCAACATATACTGGAAAAAATTTAAATGATTAGTTCATCACCAAGCTTTTAGGTAGGAAACAAAACATACACATGTTTTTTCTCCAGTGTTCTGTTATACAAAATTCACAGAACACCAAGTCATTATAAAATGTGGAGAAGCAGGACATGAGATTAAAATTGATAAACCAATTCATAGACACAGAATCACAGAGAAGCATGGTAACTGGAATTAGTAGAGAAAGAATTGAATATAATTATTAATGATATGAAACAGTAATTTTAGGGCTTAAAGATTTAGTAGCTAAAATAAAATTCCAGTTTATTGCCTTTTTTCCTACAAGATCTCATGATCTTGTGATAATAGAAATTGAAAAATGAAATCGGAAGTAAAGTCATAAGCACACACATCAGATGTGATGTAAAGAAAAGGAATTCTCAAGCCGGGTGCCAGTCGCTCATGTCTGTAATCCTAGCTACTCAGGAGGCTGAGATTTGAGGATCACAGTTCAAAGCCACCCCAGGCAGGAAAGTCCATGAGACTCTTATCTCCAATATACCACTAGAAAGCTGAAAGTGGTGCTGTGGCTCAAGCTGTAGAGTGTTCGCCTTGAGCTGAAGAGTACAGGGACAGCATCCAAGCCCAGAGTTCAAGCCCCACAACCAACTGAAAGAAAAAAAAAAAAGGAATTCTCAGTTTAGTTAATGCTGGAGGCTCACACTTGTAATACTAACTACTCAGGAGGCTGACATCTGTGGATAAAGGTTCAA
Organism: Dipodomys merriami; assembly: GCF_024711535.1. Lineage (NCBI taxonomy): Eukaryota > Metazoa > Chordata > Mammalia > Rodentia > Heteromyidae > Dipodomys > Dipodomys merriami. The sequence continues at coordinate 10,846 of NW_027205866.1, read as the reverse complement.
AGTGAGTCAAGGCATACAAATGTGTGAGAATATTATCTCCAATTAACCAGCAAAAAGCTTAATGTGGAGGTGTGGTTCAAATGACAGAGCACCAGTCGTAAACAAAAGAGCCAGTGCATGAGGACCTGAGTTTCAGTGCCAGCACCACATATACACAAATAAAAAGAAAAGGAATCTTATACTTTGCTGGTGAGAGTATACATAAAATGGTAGAGGACTTTGCACAAACCAGTGACGTTAGACATACATCAATTCTGTGTTCCATTTGATATTTCCTCTGGGCTAATAGTTAATAATATTGTGAAAAGTGGTAGATGAAATATGTCTTGCTCTGGGTGGTGGTAATGTAAGTACAGACATGTACAAACATTCATCATTCTCTACACTAAGATTAGTGTGTTTTACTGTATCATAATGAATAAAATAAATAGCATGGTTTATTAGAGCAGAAAATGGTGATTTACAGGATTATACAGGTAAATAAAACAGACAAAAATAAAATTAACAACAAAATAACGCAATATACTTGAATTTATAAGACTATAGAGAAATAAGGGATTCCTGGTATAACAGTTCTAAGGTTTCTTATTAAAAATGGTTTACACAGAATTTTGGTAGCTTATGGGAATACTTAGTGCTTCCTCCCCAACTGTGGAATCTTCATCCAATAGCTTAATCACAGTTTCTGTATCACCATTATAAAATAGATAATAAAAATAATAATATCTGTGTTATAGGGTACTACAGAACTAAGTGACCAGATAATGAGTGTACCTTAACAAATGCTTATTATTATTTGCATCATTATTCATACCTGTATCTTTATCAGATACAAATGTTTGTTAAAAGTAGCCCAGGTTCCTGTTTTAAGGAAAGCCAGAAATAACAAGCAATTGCTTTACAATTAAAAATTTCCAAGAATTTATTTTAAAAGTGAAAACAGAGATAGGAGGCAATTTCAAAATTTCAGTATTGAAAGATCTGCAAAAGATGGAGTATTGTATTACATATATGTATATATGCATGCAAACATTTATATTTAATATTATGAAGAGCAAGTTGAAATTTTTCACAAAATTGAAGATAAAGGTCATACCTTCAAGATGTAAAAATGACCCCCCAAAAGTATACATCCTTGTCCTCTCTACCCAGCCCTTGCACATTGAATAATTTCCCAAATCCTCAGTGTGACAGTAATAAGGAAAGAAAGAAAGAAAGATTATTAGGTCATGTTTGAAGAAGATAATTCCTGCCTTCCTTCTTTTATACTCAAGAAGAATTTGCTTAGGCGTCATTAAACCTTTGACTTAATTTTCTTTTCTCCATTCTGGTATTTAAACTCATATTTTCATGTTTTCTAGGCAGTTGCTCTATCACTGAGCTATTTCTCCAGTCTTGTTACTCAATGTTCATTTTTAAGATAGATGCTCACTTCCTGCTTGGACAATGATTCCTCTATCCTAGCCTTCCTCTCATTGCTAGGATCACAGACACACCACCATACCCAGCTTTTCTTATGAGGTGAAGACTGGGTCCTTTCAGATTTGACTGTATGGGAACCAAGACTTCTTCAGATCTCAGCCTTCTACACAGTTAGAGATGATGGGCATGTCCCTTTGGGCCCAGCTATGGGTAGAGAAAGGGTATCACTTTGTCCACCCAGGTCTGACCTTTTCTGCTAGGCTGTAGAATGGCAATTGTCCAGTTTGCTACATCCCCCAAAGCTCAGACTACACATGTGCTTGGCTTGCATTCTTCTATTATGATATTTCCTGTGTTTGGCTGTCGCATTTTAAACTTCCTCTTGCTAGACTGAGTTACTTCAGGCAGTAGTCCTACTTTATAAATATTTGCAAGTATTAGTAAAGTTAGTCAAAATGTGTTCAACAAAAATGATGGAAATAATCAGCAAATATATATATATATATATATATATATATATATATATATATATATATATATATATGCATCCACTCTTTTTTTTCCAAATAATAATACATCCACATTCACAGCTATCCAACAATTTTAGCTGAACAATTTGAGCATCTTTGACCTGGTTGAGAATTGATTAGAGAAGATGATGTCAAGTTTATAAAAATAGCAAATACTTCTGTCATTAGGGGATGTTAAAAAGAACTCTAATGGTGAAATTCTGTTGTAATTAAAAATAATCTTTTAATAACTAAACCTTCATTTGTGGTGTAACAATTTTTAGTTTGTAATTGTGGACCTTACCATTAAATTGTAACATTTCTGCATAAATAAAACTTCAATGAGTGATTATAGAAACATAGGGAAGAAATTTTATGTATACACATATGTGCACATACACACATATAAACAGAGATGGACATATTTACAAGAAAAAATTAAGAATATTCTGGACAGAAATGTTAATCAGAATACTTTTTCTTTTTTTTTCTGTAAGTACTGTATGTTTTCTTTGAATCAATATAAAAGTAGACTCTTAAAAATCTAATTGCATGAGGTTTTGTTTAAATAGGGATACAGGTGGACCCATTGCAACAATGAGATGTACAAGTCGTTATGTCAAAAATGAACTTTACAACTTTGGTAGGGGGGAGGGGGAATGAGGATTGAGTGGGAAGGTAGGGAGGGGAGGGGATGGGAAGGGATGGGAAGGGGAAACCAAGGAGGAGGCTACAATGCTTGATAAGAAATGTATTTATTATCTTGCTCATGTAATTGTAACCCCTCTGTACAGTATTTTCACAATAAAAATAAATAAATAAAATACAATAAAAATTTAATTGCACAGGCTACCAATGGTTCAGGCCTGTCATCCTAGTTCATCAGGAAGTTGAGATGTGAGGATTGTGGTCAAAGCCATACCAGACAAGAAAGTTTGTGAGACTCTTAGCTACAATTAAGCACCAAAAAAGCTAGAAATTGAGCTATGCCTCAATTTGTAGAGCCAAAAAGCTCAGGTATTTTGCCTATGCCCTGAGTTTAAGTCCTCAGAATTGGAACAAAGAAATCTAATTTCATAATTTACTAATAAGCTAGATACATGTAAGGAAAGAAAAAGCACAGACACTTGAGAACCCAAGGTTAAAAAACCCAAAAAACAAAAAACATAGCATCTTAAGTAGGGACTGAGAAAAAAATGTGGTTAGTTCCCAGCATGTGGATTGTCCGTATTCATACTCTGGAGACTGTCAGATCCTGTCACACTCCATCAAAATGCTGAGTTGCTCTTAAGATGAAGAATGCATTGCTAAGAAAGAATGTTCCACGAATGGTTCATGTTTCTTCCAATTCTGAGATTTCTAACTATACTGCTAGCAAATCAGTTTAAACAAATGAGTGAAAAGGCAGAACACCTTGATTAAATTTAGATCCTCTAGAGAGAGATTTACATTCTTTTGTTCTTGGAACCATTTCTTCAGGTTAAAAAGGGGTCCTCCTTCTCTTTTTCTCCACAGAGGGAATTAGTGTATATCAGGAATGTATAGTCTCTCCTCCTAATAGAAGGAGATCATAAGTATTTATTAGACAGTTTTGGAGGGTAAAATATTTTAATCTGTTTCACCCACTGGATTTATTAAATTATATTAAAACACCAACTAGAGAAAAAATATAAAATTTGCATTCTTAAAAATATCATCAGGGCTGGGAAGGTGGCTCAGTGGTAGAGTGCTTGCCTTGCATGCCTGAGGCCCTGGGTTCAATTCCTCAGCACCACATAAGCAAAAAGAAAAAAGTCGGAAGTGGCGCTGTGGCACAAGTGGTAGAGCATTAGCCTTGAGCTGAAGAGCTGAGGGACAGCACCCAGGCCCAGAGTTCAGGCCCCACGACCATACCCCCCCAAAAAAAATGCATCAATGATTTAATAAACTAAAAGACAAAAGAGAATGAAAATAAACAAAATCTATAATTTCTTTTTTTTTTTTTTAGATTTTTTTTTTTTGGCTTATGTGGTGCTGAGGAATTGAACCCAGGGCCTCAGGCATGCAAGGCAAGCACTCTACCGCTGAGCCACCTTCCCAGCCCAAAATCTATAATTTCTTTATCTCACTCCATTGGATTTTTAAAATTCAACTAGATATCTGAACTCTAGTCTGAAAATAAAAATGGAGCTGTGAGCCACAAGGGCTACTAGAAGAATTCAGAGCTGTCCAGATCCCACATAACAGCTGACCTTCGAAGTCACAACCCTGGGATTTCAAATAGAAGAGAGCTGAGACTATAGATTAGGACACAGAAAAATGACACCTAGAATCAGACTTTATTTAAAGGGAACTTCTGCCAATTCTGCAGAGGGAAGATAAAAGAAATAAAATAAAATAAACCATCCTTAGGGGGTTGTATTCTCCTAGTTCTGTTATATGTTGGTTCTGCAGATAAGTTATTTGTTCTTATGTTAGTTGGTGTTTGGCAACTCTTATTTCCCCATGATTGTATTAGTGCATCTAAACTGAACGATATGGAGGATTTCATTATGGCATATCTATACATGCATATAATATACTGTTATTAGTATTAGTTAAGTATTTAGTTTGCAAGAGAACGCTTGCTTACGCAAAAAGTAAAGAAAAGAACAATAAATTACATAACAGTATGATGAAGCCCTAAAACCACAAGGTTAACATGAGAATGATGAGTTAATACCAAAGAGAGATTTAAGAACAATAGGAAGACAGTTTGAACAGCCTTCTCTAATCAAGTTCCTGCACTTAGCATTGAGATTCCTGTGTTGAGTGATAAAACTGTCCCTCTCCTTACAGTACACATAATTTTAAAGAAAAAAGAACCAGGAATCCAGAATCCATTGTGTGTGTGTGTGTGTGTGTGTGTGTGTGTGTGTGTGTGTGTGTGTGTGTACACTTCATGTGCGTATTCATTTCACTGTAAAGTGAATATACAGACAGAAGTATGAGATGATAGATAATCTTAACAAATATTTGGAAATCAATTGAAAAATAACATGGAGAGAATATCAGAGGAAGTAATTTGGGATTCAAAAATAAAAAATAATCTCTCTGTTGAAGAGTACCTGAATTATACTAAAGGCCGTAAGATAGGAGCAAGAAAAGCATGCCTAAAAGCCCAGATGGAGTCTGGGTGAAGAGCACAGAATGGAGCAGGATGTGAGTGAGGAAAGCTGAGGACAGCACAGACAGAGCATGGAGCAGGAGATATAAGCTAGGATAAGAAATTGAAGTTTGTCTTTTAGTAAATATGGACAATTTTAGAAAGTTTTAAGAAGAGATAGGAAAATAAAAATGTAAACCATCCTAATCCTGATTATTTTTTCACTTTTGCAAGCTACTTGAGTATAAAAAAGTCAGTACATATTATATATGCAGATAATGCACACATATAATGATATAAACATGCATATAATGCAATTATACAGGAGCATATATATGCATATATAATATATAATGACATATATGGTTTTTGTTCTTTGCTTGTGGTTTTGTATTTTTGGCAGCTGTAGGGCTTGAGCTCAGGGTATGGGAACTGTTCCTGAGCATTTTAGCACAAGGCTAGGACTCTACCACTTAGAGCCACAGCTCCACTTTGGGTTTCTGGTGGTTAGTTGGAAATAAAACCCTTACAGACTTTCCCACCCAAGCTGTTTTTTGAACTATGAACCTTAGTTATCAGCCTCCTGAGTAGCTAAGATTACAGACATGAGTTACCACTTCCTGATTTTTTTATGTATGTATATGCATGTATACATAATGCGATGTGTTTATACATGTGCATGTTTGAAATTGCCATCATGAATGTACTACAAGGTCAGAACAGATTATTGTAGAAATGGAAACAAAATACCTTAGACATTATTTTAAAATGAGTCCAGCAATTTCATGGAATTTCCAATTCCATATATATGTGTGTGTGTAAGTGTATATATATGCCCATATATGTATAGATGCATATACATATGTATACTGCACATGTGTATATATACATATATATATATGTACATATATGTTAAAACTGCATTAGGCTTCATGGGGAAAGCAAAAGAAAGCTCTTACTGTGTATTTTCAGTCTCCTTTGCAATGGAAATATTCTTTTCTAAAATAAATTATTAATATTTCAAGCTACTTTATTGGATGTTCTTGGGAAGAATTTAAATATAGAATAAAATATTAAACTAGTGTAATGTCTTCGGTTTTTGAAGGTTCTGAAGAAAATCAATTAGAATAAAAAATGTACTCAGCTAATCTTCACATAGAGAAACAGCAGCCTAGAATGAAAGATACAACGGGAGACAATTTAGAATTTCTGATTTAGGAACATGTTCCCTCATGGAGAAAACACAGACTCAGTATCAAAGCATCAAGAAATAAAGAGAGGGCTGGAAAGGTGGCTCAGTGGTACAGTGCTTGCCTTGCATGCATGAGGCCCTGGGTTCGATTCCTCAGCATATAAGCAGAAAAAGCTGGAAGTGGCACTGTGGTTAGCCTGGAGCTGAGGAGCTGAGGGACAGAGCCAGGGCCCAGAGTTCAGGCCCCACAATCAAAAAAAGGAAGAAAGAAAGAAAGAAAGAAAGAAAGAAAGAAAGAAAGAAAGAAAGAAAGAAAGAAAGAAAGAAAGAAAGAAAGAAAGAAAGAAGGAAAGAAAGAAGGAAAGAAAGAAGGAAAGAAAGAAGGAAAGAAAGAAGGAAAGAAAGAAGGAAAGAAAGAAAGAAAGAAGGAAAGAAAGAAAGAAAGGAAGAAAGAAAGAAAGAAAGAAAGGAAGAAAGAAAGAAAGAAAGAAAGAAGGAAAGAAAGAAGGAAAGAAAGAAAGAAAGGAAGAAAGGAAGGAAGGAAGGAAGAAAGGAAGGAAGGAAGGAAGGAAGGAAGAAAGAAAGAAAGAAAGAAAAAGAAAGAAAGACAATATGGAAAATATTTATCGAATCACAGGGGCTGGGTGCTGGTGGCTTGTGCTTATAATCCTAGCTACTGAGGAGGCTGAGATCTGAGGACTGAGGTCAGAAGCCAGTCCATGCAAGAATGACAGACTCTTATCTCCAATTACCCCCCAAAAATCTGAACATTGAGCTGTAGAGCTGTGTTTCAACTGGTAGAGCACTAGACTTGAGCAAAAAATCTCAGGGACAGCACCCACACCCTGAGTTCAAGCTCCAGGACAGGTGTGTGTGTGGGTGTGTGAGTGTGTGTGTGTGCATTTGTGTGTGTGTGCGCGCGCATGCGCACACACACACACATAGGCATGTACACACCTTTGGGGAAAAGAGGAAGAAACTAGATTTCTTCTTAAGATATTCTTTTTAAAGGCCTTCAATTTCCATGAATATTTTTTTTCTTTTGTCTTTTTTTTAAATGGCACTGGAGATCTAACCCAACACTGCACTTGCTAGGCAAGTGCTTTGCCACTGGGCTACATCCGAGCCCTATTTTTTTCCTAAAAGAATTTAAAGCTCTAAGTAGAGAAGTCTCAGAATAGTGCCTGCCCGTGACTCATAGCAGAAGTTAATTTTTTCTTACTAAATATGTGTGATTAGTAGTTGTCTGAGAATACTTTTGCAAAAATGATTTGACATTTTTTCTGGAGTCACGTTACTTAATCAAATATAAAGATAAAATAATTAATTTCAGATATATCCAGGAGTAGTAGAGTAAAAACAATGAAACAAGCATCTTAGAAACATAATGTGTGATAAACTTATTTATGTTAATTTAAGAAGAAAGCACAGTTACTTATGCATTTCAAACCATATAAACTACCCAGTACCAAAGGCTAAAATCTGAGAATTCTAGATCAAAGCTACACTAGGCAGGAAAGATTACAAGACTCTTACCTCTAATTAACCACAAAGGAGCCAGAAGTGGGCTGTGCCTCAAGTGGTAGAGTGCCAGCTTTGAATGAAAAAGCTAATGGACAGCATCTGTTCCTGAGTTCAAGTTCCAGTATGGGTACAAAACAACAACAGAAGCCATAAGCGAGGATTTCACTTCCAAATGTATGCCTTGTGTGGAGTTTTAGTCTTTATTTTAGAATCTCACTGTAAGTGATTCTCTCTCTTTTTACATAATACATCTCTGTTATGTAGAACGCTTTCTTATGGACAAATAATGAATTATGAAATTGTGCAAAGTCCAGCAATTCATGTTGAGTAATGATTGATGTTACTCAGGCAGGCAGGGTTATGAACCAAGTGAGATGTTGCTCTGGCATGTTTTCTCAATAAGGCACAAGTGTGCTGCTGTTAAGAAAGGGGGAAGAAAAACAATGGGAAAGGGAAGGTACAAAACCTGTAAACAGGTAACCAATATAAACACATCTCTATCTTCCTTAAAGTGTGCCCTGAAAAGATCTGAAGATAACAAGATAGGGAAGCTTTGCATACTGCAGACCCACGGTGAACTGGGAAAAGATGTGCTCTGGGTTCCTTGGCTTCAGATGGGTGAAATTCACTCAACGCACAATTCCCATTTTGCTATGTGTGACATGGAGATCATGGAATCTGCTTTAGAACTCTGGAAGTTCAAAGGAGATGCTTCTGAAACAATGATTCAGCACATGGCACCCATGAATAGTTTATACCGTATCAATGTGCCAGATGGCAAATGCATATCATTTTACCTTTTCTCTTTCCTCATGAAAATGATTGCTTGTTTGTAATCTCTAACAGAAGTACTTGGAGAAAAATTCGTTTCATCAAATTAATCTCATGTGGAGAAGAGATAGGATATAAAAGAAAGAATGGTGACTGTGAGTAGTAATAATTACCATTTTATCATTAGCACTTTTGGAACTGTGTGTGTGTGTGTGTGTGTGTGTGTGTGTGTGCGCGCGCGCGCACGCTGGTAATGGGGCTTGAACTCAAGTTCTAGGCACATTTTTCTAAGCATTTTTCTCAAGGATGGCATTCTACCACTTGAGCCACAGTGCTTAACTGGAGATAAGAATCACACAGACTTTTCTTCTTGAGTTGGCTTTGATCCTTGATTCTCAGATTGCAGCCTCCTGAGTAGTTAGATTTAAAGGTGTGATTCACTAGAATGAGGATTGAACTTTTTAAGGTTTTAAACATAATTATGTAGAATATGAAAACACGAACATTAGTAATATTGGGGAAAAACAATATGTGGCATTTGTAAACCTACTATAATAATAATGAGTTACCAGAAAATTGCAATATATACTGTTATCTTTTGATATGAATTAATTTGCAAAAGCAAAGTAGTCTCTAAAATACATATTCACTAAAATTTTTCTATGAAATCTTTTCCTACAGATGAATGGGCAATTGATTAAATATTTTGATGTAATACCTTTTCCATTAAATTCTGGAGATGGTGTTGAATATATTAATTAAGAAGTGGGAAGCACTTTCTGTTCATTTCTTATCAAATTACTAAAAGGCTGTATAAAAGTCTCTGGGATTTCAGGCAAATAATAAGGAGGGTAAATAAATTCTAACATACTTTAAATAAATATGTGCTGGGTTAAAATTGTAGATATGAATGAATGAATATTGTAACTTTTGGTGTTATTTCTGTTGCAATTTACCTTTATTATGATGAAAGCATTTAAAATAAAATCTTGACTCAGATCCTATATTCACCAAACCCTTTACATTTGGCATACAAATAAGGAATGAAGTTGGGTGGTAATGAAATAGCAAAACAGTATAACCATGATAATACCAATAAACTCAATAAATTCAATTTTTATATACCCCAGAGACATGCAGGATTAATTCTGCATGGAGTAGAGTTCCACACTTGGCTCAAGCCTTGGTAGCTTCTGAGATTAGAATGAAAGAGAGAAATGGGTAATCGTGTGTGTTAAATTGAGGTCGACACCTGAATATACTGCCCTCTTTGTGCAGTGCCAGGTGATTCGCTGTTTGATGCAGATGTTGACTGCATTGCCACCTGGGGGCATGAATCACTGCCGATGCCTCAAATCATCCTCACCATCTGTCACAGCAAAGCTGACAGCATAGATGGCATTGGAACCAAGCTGCAGGGCAGACAGAGGCAGAACCATAGTGAGAGTCTACACTGGTTATACTGTTGCTGGTATTTGGAAGTTGCCAGACAGGCAGAATATGCCAATGATCTGTGTTCACAATGGTAACAAGAATGAGGAGGGTAGGCAAATCAGCAACACTTAGAACTGATGACAAATCATGATGATGTGGCTTCCAGAATTATAAGCTACTTCCTGAAGATATATGCTTTAAACAATTAAGCACAAAAAGGAGTCTAAACTTGTTCAGTCACTCTGGAAAGCAGTATGGAGGTTCCTCAAAAGACTAAATAGAGCTCCTTTATGATCCAGAAATCCAACTCCTGGGCATTTTCCCAAATGATCAAAAACAAGTCCACACTAAAACTACCAGCACAACCAGGCTCATTCCAGCATTATTTACCATAGCTAATAAATGAAACCAAGCCAGATGCCCTTCGGTAGATGAATAGATCAAGAAAATGTGATATATATACACATGGAGTTCTATACTTTCATCAGAAAGAATGACATCACCCTATTTGTAAGGAAATAGAAAGACTTGGAAAAAACTCATATTAAGTGAAGTCATACCCAAAAGAAACATAGGCTCCATGGTTCCCCTCATTTGTAATAATTAGTAGGTGTCTAGGATATTCCTAACAGAAGAACACAATAGCTCAAGAGCTATGAACATATGACCATATAAGATGATGCTAATCAAAATGAACTTCAAGACATGAAAACAAGAGGTTTTTCTTTGTTGTTTTTTTTAATGTACTGTGTGAAGTTATTTTTTTTTCTTTCATTTTCTATTTTTCCTTCAGTTTATCCTCGGGCGATATTGTTTGATTTTGGTACCCTGTGTTGTATATACGTTTATCTGATTTGAGGAAGGTAAGGG
>NW_027205865.1:0-11603 GCF_024711535.1 Dipodomys merriami | reverse complement strand
ATGAGAGTGAGGGTTAGGGTTAGTGTGAGTGTGCGGTGAGCGTTACGGTGAGAGTTCGTGTTTGAGTTAGGATTAGGGTTGGGGTGAGGGTGAGGGTTATGTTTAGGGTTAGGGTGCGGGTTAGGTTTAGGGTGATTTTCCGAGAGAGTTGAGTGTTAGGGTGACTGTGAGGGTTCGGGTTTGGGTTCAGATTAGGGTGTGGATGAGGGTTAGGGTGAGGGTGAGGGTTAGGGTTAGGTTTAGGGTGTGGGTTAGGGTTAGGGTTAGGATTAGGGTGAGGTTTAGGGTGAGGGGTAGGTTCAGGGTTAGGGTGAGGTTTAGGGTTAGTGTAAGGTTTAGGGTTAGGTTTAGGGTAAGTGTGAGGATAATGGTTAGGGTGAGGGATAGGGTTATTGTTAGGGTTAAGGTGAGAATGAGGGTGAGGGTTATGGTTAGGGTAAGGGTTCGGGTGAGGGTTGGGGTTAGGGTAAGGCTTAGGGTTAAGGTTAGGGTAAGGGTGCGTGTGAGGGTGATGGTTACTGTTAGGTTATGGTGAAGGTGAGGGTTCGGTATACGATTAGGGTTAGGGTTAGGTTTATGGTGAGAGTGAGGGTTGGATTAGGATTAGGTTTAAGGTTAGGCTTTAGGTAAGGTGAGGGTGAAGGTGAGGGATAGGGAGAGGATTAGGGTTAGGTTTATGGTTAGGGTGAGTGTGAAGATTAGGTTGAGGTGAGGGTTCAGGTTTGAGTGAGGGTTAGGGTGACGGTGACGGTTAGGGTGAGGGTGAGGTTTAGGTTTAGTGTTAGCTTTAGGGTGATGGTTAGGATCAGGTTTAGGATTAGGGGGAGGGTTAAGGTGAGGGTTAGGGTTAGGTTTAAGGTTAGGGTGAGGGTGAGGGTTAGGGTTAGGGTTAGATTTAGGGTGAGGGTGAGGGTGAGGGTTAGGTTTATGGTTAGGGTTAGGGTAAGTGTTAGGATTAGGGTAAGGGTGAGGGCTAGGTTAAGGGTGAGGTTTAGGGTTAGGCTGAGGTTTAGGGTGAGGGGTAGGGTTAGTGTTTGTGTGAGGGTGAGGGTTAGGTTTAGTGTGAGGCTCATGTTTAGTGTTAGGGTTATGGTAAGTTTAAGGGTTAGGGTGAGGTTTAAGGTAAGAGTGAGGTTTAGGGTTAGCATGAGTTTGAGGGGGAGGGTTAGGGTTAGGGTTAGTGTTTGGGTGAGGGTGAGAGTTATGTTTAGGGTTAGAGTGAGAGTTAGGGTTAGGGTGATGTTTAGGGTGAGGGTGAGGGTTAGGATGAGGGTGAGGTTTCGTGTGAGGGTGAAGGTTAGGGTGAGGGTGAGGTTTAGGGTAGGGTTAGGTTTAGGGTGTGGGTTAGGGTTAGGGTTAGGTTTATGGTGAGGTTTAGGGTGAGGGTTAGGGTTATAATTAGGGTTAGGGTGAGGGGGAGTTTGAGGGTTAGGGTGAGGGTTAGGGTTAGGCTGAGGGTTAGGTTTGGGTTTAGGGTAAGGGTGAGGGTGAGGGTGAAGCTGAGGTTTAGCGTGTGGTTGAGGGTTAGGTTTAGGGTGAGGGTTAGGGTGACGGTGAGGGTTAGGTGTGGGTGAGGTTTAGGTTTAGTGTTAGAGTTAGGGTGACGGTTAGGGTCAGGGTTAATATTAATGTGAGGGTTAAGTTGAGGGTTAGGGTTAGGGTTAGGTTTAGGGTTAGTTTGAGGATTAGGTTTAGTGTGAGGGTAAGCGTTAATGTGAGGGTTAGACTAAGGGTGAGGGTTAGGTTTAGTGTTAGGGTTAGGTTGAGCATTTGGGTGACTGTTAGGTTCATGGTTAGGGTTAGGGTGAGGGTTAGGGTGAGGGCAAGTGTTAGGGTCAGGTTTAGGTTGAGGGTGACGTATAGAGTTATGGTAAGGTGAGGGTGAGGATGAGGTTGAGGGTTAGGGTTAGGGTTAGGGTTAGTTTGAGGGTGAGATATAGCGTGAGGGTTAGGACGAGGATTAGGCTGAGTATGAGGGTGAGGTTTAGGGTGAGGTTTAGTGTTAGGGTGAGGGTTAGGGTGAGTGGGAGTCAGAGGGTGAGGGTTAGGTTTAGGGTTAGAGTAAGGGTGAGGTTGAGGGTTAGGATTAGTTTAGGACTAGGTTTAGGCTGATGGTGAGGTTGAGGTTGAGGTTGAGGATTAGGATTAGGGTGAGGTTTAGGGTTAGGGTTAGGGTTAGGGTTTGTATAGGGTGAAGGTTAGTTTTAGGTTTAGGGTTAGGATAAAGTTTAGGCTGACGGTTAGGGTTAGGGTTAGTGTGAGGGTTATGTTTAGCGTTAGGGTTAGGCTGTGGGCTAGTGTGAGGGTGAAGGTTAGGTTGATTGTTTAGTTTAGGTAAGGGTAAAGGTTATGTTAGGGTGAGGATTAGCGTGAGGTTGAGGGTTAAGGTGAGGGTTAGGGTTAGGGTGAGTATTAGGGTTATGATTAGGTTTAGTGTTAGGGTGATGTTTAGGGTGAGGTTGAGTGTGAAGTTTCGGGTGAGAGGGAGGGTTAGGGTTAGGGTTAGAGGTAGGGTGAGCGTGAGGGTTAGGGTGAGGGGTAGGTTTATGGTTAGGGTGAGGGTGAGGGTTAGGTTTAGTGTTTGGGTTAGGGTTAGGGTGAGGGTGAGGGTTAGTGTGAGGATTAGGGTTAGTGTGAGCATGAGCGTGAGATTGAGGGTAATGGTTAGGGTTAGGTTTAGGGTGAGGGTGAGCATTAGGGTGAGAGTGAGGGTTCAGTTGAGGGTGAGGGGTAAGGGAAGGGTTATGGTTTGGTTTCGGGTTAGAGTTAGGCTGAGGGTGTGGGTGAGGGTTAGGTTTAGGATTAGTGTTAGGGTTAGGGTTAGGCTGAGTGTGAGTGTGAGGGTGAGGGTGAGGTTTAGGGTTAGGTTGAGGGTTATGGTTAATGTCAGGGTTAGGGTTAAGCTGAGGGATAGGGTTAGGGTTAGGTTTAGGATGAGGGTTAGGCTGTGGGGTAGGGTTAGGGTTAGGGTGTGGGTTAGGTTCAGTGTGAGTTTTAGGGTTAAGGTTAGGGTCAGGGTTAGTATTAGGGTGAGGGTAAGGGTTAGCTTGAGGGTTACATTGAGGGTGAGGTTTAGGGTTAGGGGTAGGATTATGGTCAGGTTAAGGTGAGAGCTAGGTTGAGTGTGAGGGTTAGGGTTAGGGTTAGGGATAGGGCTAGGATTAGGTTTAGGGTTAGGGTTAGGGTTAGGGTGAGTCTTAGGCTGAGGTGTAGGGTTAGGTATAGGGTGAGGGTTAAGTTTAGTGTGATGGTTAGTGTTTGGTGTAGGGTTAGGGTGAGAGCTAGGGTGAGTGTGAAGGTGAGGGTTAGGTTTAGGGATAGGGTGAGGATTAGGGTTAGGTTTAGGGTTAGGGTGAGGTTTAGGCTGATGGGTAGGGATACAGTTAGTGTGAGGGATAGGTTAAGTGGGAGGGTTAGGTTTAAGTTTAGGGTTAGTATTAGGGTGAGGGTTCGGGTGAGGGTTCGGGTTAAGGTGTGGTTGAGGATTAGGGTTAGTGTGAGGACTAGTTTTTGGGTTAGGGTTACTGTTAGGGTTAGGGTTAGGCTGAGGGTAAGGGTTAGGGTTAGCGTGATTTTGAGGGTAAGGGTTAGGGTTAGTGTTACGGTTAGGGTGAGTGTTTGGGTTAGTGTGAGGGTTAGGGTTAGGGTTAGGTGAAGGTGAGGGTAAGGGTTAGGGTGAGGGTTAGGGTGAGGGTGAGGGTTAGGATTAGAATTAGGGTTAGGTTTAGGGTTAGGGTGAACTTGAGGTTTAGTTTTAGGGTGAGGGTTAGGGGTATTGTTAGGGTTAGGGTGCGGGTGAGGGTGCGGGTGAGGGTGAGGGTTAGGGTTAGGGTAGGGTTAGGTTTAGGCTGAGGGTGAGGTTGATGGATAGTGTTCGGGTAAGGGTGAGGGCTAGGGTGAGGGTGAGAGTTAGTGTGAGGGTGAGGGTGAGGGTTTCCTTTATGTCAGGTTTCGGGTTAAGGTGAGGATTAGGGTGAGGGTGAGGGTGAGGGTTTCGTTTACATCAGGTTAGGGTTAAGTGAGGTTAGGGTTACAGTGAGGGTTAGGGTTAGGGTTAAGGTATGGGTTAAGGTTATTGTGATGTTTAGGGTGAGGGTGAGGGTTAGGGTGAGAGTTAGGGTGAGGTTTAGGGTTAGTGTTAGGATTAGGTTTAGGGTGAGGGTGAGGTTTAGTGTTAGAGTTAGGGTTATGGGGAGGGTTAAATTGAGTGTAAGGGTTAGGGTTAGTGTTAGGGTTAGGGTTAGGATGAATGTTAGGTTGAGGTTTAGGGTTAGGGTTAGGTTTAGGGTTAGGATGATCGTTAGGCTGAGGGTTAGGGTTAGGGTTAGTGTGAGGGTTAGGTTTAGTTTAGGGTTAGGGTTAGGGTTTGTTTAGGGTGAAGGTTAGTTTTAGGTTTAGGGTTAGCATAAGGTTTAGGCTGAGGGTTAGGGTATGGGTTAGTGTGAGGGATAGGTTTAGGGTTAGGTTTAGGGTGTGGACTATGGTGAGGGTGAGGGTTAGGGTTAGTGTTAGGGTTATGGTTAGGTTCAGGGGTAGGTTAAGGATTAGGATTAGGTTAAGGACTAGGGGTTAGGCTGAGGGTGAGGGTGAGGTTGAGGGTGAGGGTTAGGGTTAGAGTGAGGGTTAGATTAAGGGTGAGAAAGAGGGGGAGATTTTGGTTTAGGGTTAGAGTTAGGTTGAGGGTAAGGTTTAGAATTAGGGTTAGAACTAGGTTTAGGCGGAGGGTGAGGGTGAGGTTGAGGGTGAGGTTTAGGGTTAGGGTGAGGTTTAGGGTTAGGGTTAGTTTTAGGGTGAGGTTTAGGGTTAGGGTTAGAGTTAGGGTTTGGTTAGGGTGAAGGTTAATTTTAGGTTTAGGCTTAGATTAAGGTTTAGGCTGAGGTTTAGGGTTAGGGTTAGTGTGAGGGTTAGGTTTAGGGTTAGAGTTAGGGTGTGGGCTAGGCTGATGGTGAGGGTTAGGGTGAGGATGAGGGTGAAGGTTTAGTTTAGGTAAGTGTTAAGATTAGGTTAGGATGAGGATTATGATGAGGTTGTGGGTTAAGGTGAGGGTTAGGGTTAGGGTGCGGGGTAGGGTTAATGTGAGGGTTAGGATTAGGGTTAAGGTGAGGGTGAGGGTAAGGGTTAGTGTGAGGGTTAGGGTGAGGGTGCTGTTTAGGATTAGAGTTACGGTTAGGATTAGGGTGAGGTAGAGGATTAGGGTTAGTGTTAGGGTGAGGGTTAGGGTTGGGGTGAAGTTTAGGGTTAGGGTTAGGGTTAGGGTGAGGGTGAGGTTTAGGGTTAGGGTTAGTGTTAGGAATAGGCTGATGGTGAGGGTGAGGGTGACGTTGAGCTTTAGGGTTATGGTTAGAGTGATGGTGAGGGATAGGGTGAGGGTGATGGTTATTGTGAGCATGAGGGTGAGGTTTTCGTTTATGTCAAGGATAGGGTTAATCTGAGGTTAGGTTTAGGGTGAGTGTTAGGTTTAGAAGTAAGGTGAGGTTTAGTGTTAGGTGATGTTTAGGGTGAGGGTGAGGATTACGGTATGGGTGAGGGTGAGGATTACGGTATGGGTGAGGGTGAGGGTTAAGATTGGGAATACGGTTAGGGTTAGGGTTAGACTGAAGTTGAGGGTGAGGGTGAGGGTGAGGGTTTGGGATAGGTTAGGTTTAGGGTTAGGGTGAGGGTTACGGTTTCTGTGAGGGTTAGGGTTAGGGTTAGGGTTAGGGTTAGGGTGAGGGGAAGGGTTCGAGTGAGGTTTAGGGTGAGGGTGAGGTTTAGGGTTAGGGTTAGATTTAGGGTGAGGGCTTGTGTGAGGGTGAGGGTTAGTGTAAACGTAAGGGTGAGGTGTTCTTTTAGCCAGAGTTTAGTGTTATGGTGAGGATTAGGGTGAGGGTGAGGGTTAGGTTGAGGGTTAGGTTTAGGGTGAGGGTTAGGGCAAGGGTTAGAGTGAGGGTTATGGTTTGGGTGATGTTTAGCATAAGGGTGAGGGTTATGGTGAGGATGAGTTTTCGGGTGAGGGTCAGGGTTCGAGTGAGGGTAAGAGTTAGGGTGTGGTTGAGGATTAGTGTTAGGTTGAGTATTAGCATTAGATTTAGGGTTAGTGTGAGGGTGAGGGTTAGGGCTAGGATTAGGTTTAGGTTGACGGTTAGGATTAGCGTTAGGTTAAGTAGGATTGTTAGGGTGAAGGGTAGGGTTAGGGTTAGTGTTAGGAAGAGTGTTAGGGTGTCGGTGAGTGTTAGAGTGAGGATCAGGGTAAGGGTATGGGTGAGGGTTAGGTTTAAGGTAAGGATTAGGGTTAGAGTTAGGTTAATGGTGAGGGTAAGGGTTAGGGTGAGGTTTAGTGTGAGGCTTAGGGTTAGGGTTAGGGTTAGGGTGAGGGTGAGGGTGAGGTATAGGGTTTGGGTTAGGGTTAGGGTGAGGGTTAGTGATAGGTTTACGGTTAGGGTGAGAGTGAGGGTGAGGGTTAGGGTAAGGTTTAGGGTTAGAGTTAGGGTGAGGGTGAGGGTTAGTATTAGGGTTAATATTTGAGTTAGCCTGAGGGTTAGGGTGAGGGTTAGGTTTAGGGTAAGTGTTAGGGTTAGGGGTACGTTTAGGGTGAGTGTTAGGGTTAGGGTTAGGGTTAGGATGAGCGTTAGGCTGAGGTTTATGTTTAGGGTTAGTTTGAGGGTTAAGAATTAGGGTTAGGGTTAGGGTTAGGGTGAGGGCTGGGGTTAGGTTTAGGATTAGGATAAGGTTTAGTTTGAGAGTTAGGTTTAGTGTTAGTGTGAGTGTTAGGTTTAGGGTTAGAGTTAGGTTTAGGGTCAGGGTAAATGTTTGGGTGAGAGTTAGGGTGAGGGTGAGGGTTAGGGTTAGGCTGAGGGTTTGGGTGAGGGTTAGGGTGAGGGTGAGGGGGAGTGTGAGGGTTTGGTTTAGGGCTAGAGTTAGGGTGAGTTTGAGGCTTAGTAGTAGCGTTAGAACTAGGTTTAGGCTGAGGGTGAGGGTGAGGTTGAGTGTGAGGTTTAGGGTTAGGGTGAGGGTTAGGGTTAGGATTAGGTTTAGGGTGAGTGTTAGTGTTAGGGTTAGGGTTAGGATGAGCGTTAGGCTGAGGGTTAGGGTTAGGGTTAGTGTGAGGGTTAGGATTAGGGTTAGGGTTAGGATTAGGGTTTAGTTAGGGTGAAGTTTTGTTTTAGGTTTAGGGGTAGGATAAGTTTTATCCTGAGTCTTATGGTTAGGATTATTGTGACAGTTAGATTTAGGGTTAGGGTTAGGATGTGGGCTAGGGTGAGGGTGAAGGTGAGGGTGAGGGTTTAGTTTATGTAAGGGTTAAAGTAAGGTTAGGTTGAGGATTAGGGTGAGGTTGAGGGTTAAGGTGAGCGTAAGGGTTAGGGTTAGGGTTAGGTTTACTGTGAGGTTTAGGGTTACGCTAAGCGTGAGGGTGAGGGTAACGGTTAGGGTGAGGGTTACGGTGAGGGTGATGGTTAGGATTAGAGTTAGGGTTAAGATTAGGGTGAGGTTGTGGGTGAGGGTTAGTGTTAGGGTGAAGGTTAGGGTTGGGGTGAGTCATAGGGTTCGGGTTAGGGTTGGGGTGCGGGTGAGGGTGAGGGTGAGGGTGAGATTTTTGTTTACGTGAGGTTTCGGGTTAAGATGACGTTAGGGTTAGGGTAAGGGTTAACCTGAGGTTTACGGTTAGTGTGATGTTTAGGGTGAGGGTGAAGGTTAGGGTGAGGGTGAAGATTAGGGCAAGTGTCAGGGTGAGGTTTTGGATTGGGAATAGGTTAGGGTTAGGGTTGTGCTGAAAGTGAGGGTGAGGGTGAGGTTGAGGCTGAGGGTTAGGGTTAGGGTTAATGATAGGTTTAGGGTTAGGGTGAGGGTAATGGTTACTGCGAAGGTTATGGTTAGGGTTAGGGTTAGGGTTATTGTTAGGGTTAGGGTGAAGGCTAGGGTGAGGGTGAGTGTTAGTGTGAGTTTTAAGTTGAGGGTTTATTTTAGCCAAGGATTTGGGTTATGGTGAGGAATAGGGTGAGGTTGAGAATTATGTTTTGGGTTAGGGTTAGGATGAGGGTTAGGGCTAGGGTTAGGGTGAGGGTTAGGTTTTGGGTGATGTTTAGCATGGGGGTGAGGGTTAAGGTGAGGGTGAGGGTCAGGGGGTGGGTGAGGATTAGGGTTAGGTTGAGTGTTAGTGTTAGGTTTAGGTTCAGTGTGAGGGTGAGGGTTATGGGTAGCATTAGGGTTAGGTTGAGGGTTTGGATTAGGGTTAGGGTGAGTCTGAGGATGAGGGTGAATGGTAGGTTTAGGGTTTGGGTGAGGTTTAGGGTGAGGGTCAGGGATAGGGTGAGGGTGTGGGTTAGGGATAATGTTAGGTGTAGGGTTAGGGTTAGTTTAAGGGTGAGGTTTAGGTTTAGGAATAGGGTTAGGGTTAGGGTGCGGGTGAATGTTAGGTTTAGGGTGAAGATTAGGGTTAGAGTTAAGTTTATGTTGAGGGTAAGGGTTAGGGTGAGGTTTAGTGTGAGGTTTAGGGTTAGGGTTAGGGTGAGGGTGAGGTATGGGTTTTGGGTTACAGTTAGGGTGAGGGTTAGGGATAGGTTTAGGGTTAGGTTGAGGGTGAGGGTGAGGGTGAGGGTTAGGGTTAGGTTTAGGGTTAGAGTTAGGTTGAGGGTGAGGGTTAGGGTTAGTATTAGAGTTAGCCTGAGGGTGAGGGTGAGGGTTAGGGTTAGTGTGAGGATTAGGGTTAGGGTTAGGGCGAGGGTTAGGTTTACGTTTAGGGTTAGGATCAGGGTTAGGTTGAGGGTTAGGTTTAGGGTTAGTGTGAGGGTTAAGTTAAGGGTTAGGGTAGGGTTAGGGTCAGGGTAAAGTTAGGGTGAGGTTTAGGGTGAGGGTGAGGGTAAAGGTTAGTGTGAGGGTTAGGGCGAGGGTGAGGGTGAGGGTTAGGGTGAGGGTTAGGATAAGGGTTAGGGTGAGGGTAAGGGTTAGGGTGATGGTAAGGTTGAGGGTGAGGGATAGGATTATGTTGTGGGTAAGGGTTAGGTTGAGGGTTAGCGTGAGGTTTAGGGTTAGGGTGGGGGTTAGGGTTAGGGTTAGATTGAGGGTTAGGGTTAGGGTGATGTTTATTGTGAGAGTATCGTTTAGGGTGAAGGTGAGTTTTTGGGTGAGCATGAGGGTTAGGATGAGGTTGAGGGTTAGGGTTACAGTTAGGATTAGGGAGAGGGGCAGGGTGAGCATTAGGGTTAGGATTAGGGTTAGAGTGAGGATGAGGGTGAGGGTTAGGTTGTGGTTAAGTGTTATGGTTAGGGTTAGGGATAGGGCTAGGGTGAGGGTGAGGGTTAGTGTGAGGGTTAGTGTGAGGGTGAGGGTTTCCTTTACATTAGTGTTACGGTTAGGGTGAGGATTAGGTCTCTGAGGTTAGGGTTAGGGTGATGGTTAGGGTTAGGGTGATGTTGATTGTGAGGGTGAGTGTACGGTGAGGGTGAGGGTGAGGGTGAGGGTTAGTGTTAGGGTTAGGTTGAGGTTGAGGGTGATTGTGAGGGTTAGGATTAGGAATAGGATTAGGGTTAGGGTTAAGGTGATGCTGAGGGTCAGGGTGAGGGTGAAGGTTAGTGTCAGGGTTAGGATTAGGGTTAGAGTGAGGGTTACGGTTAGTGTGAGGGTAATGGTTAGGGTTAGGGTGAGGGTAAGGATTAGGGTGAGAGTAAAGATTAGGGTGAGGGTTAGGGTGAGTGTGAGGGTTTGGATTAGGGTTTGTGTTAGATTTAGGGTGAGGGTTAGTATTTGGGTGATGTTTAGAATGAGCGTGAGGGTTAGGGTGAGGATGATGGTTCGGGTGAGGGTGAGGGTTCGGTTGAGGGTGAGGGTTAGGGTGTGGGTGAGGATTAGGTTTAGGGTGAGGGTTAGCATTAGGGGTAGATTTAGGGTTAGGTTGAGGGTTAGGGTTAGGGTTAGGGTGAGGGGTACGGACAGGGGTAGGGTCAGGTTTAGGGTGAGGTTTAGGGTGAGTGTGAGGGTTAGGTTGAGGGTGAGGGTGAGGGTTAGGGTTAGGGTTTGCGTTAGACTTAGGGTGAGTTTGAGGGTGAGGGTTAGGTTTAGGATTAGGGTGAGTGTTAGGGTTAGGTTGAGGGTTAGAGATAGTGTTAGGGTTAGGGTAAGGTTGAGGGTGAGTGTTAGGTTTACATTTAGGGATAGAGTTAGGGTGAGGGTGAGGGTGAGGGTTAGGATTAGGTTAGATTTAGGGTTAGGCTGAGGTTGATCGAGAGGATGAGGGTGAGGGTTAGGGTTAGGGTGAGGTTTAGGTTTCCGGTTAGGGTTAGGGTGAGGGTTAGGATTACTGTTATGGTTAGGATGAGGGTTAGGCTAAGGGTTAGGGTTAGGGTTAGGGTGAGGTTTAGGGTTAGGATAAGGATTAGGCTGAGGATTAGGGTTCGGGTTAGTGTGAGGGTTAGGTTTAGTGTTAGGGTAAGAGTTAGGGTGAGGGTAAAGTTTAGGGTGAGGGTTAGGGTGAGGGTTAGGTTTAGGGTTAGGGTGAGGTTTAGGGTCAATTTTAGGTTTAGGGTTAGGGTTAGAGTGAGGGTAAGGGTGTGGGTAAGTGTTAGGGTGAGGTTTAGAGTGAGGGTGAGGGTTAAGGTTAAGATTAGGATTAAGGTTAAGGTGAGGGTTAGGGTTTGGGTGAGTGTTAGGGTGAGTTTTAGGGTGAGGGTGAGGGTTAGGGTGAGGGTAAAGTGTTAGGGAGAGAGTTACGGTGAGGCTGAGGGTTATGGTTAGACTTAGGGTGAGGGTGAGGCTTAGGGTGTAGCTTTGGGTTAAGGTTAAGGACACGGTGAGGATTAGGGTTAGGGTTAGGTTGAGGGTGAGGGTTAGGGTTAGGGGTAACATTAGAGTATGGGTGAGGGTTAGGTTTGCTTTGAGGGTTAGGGTTGATTTAGGGTGACGGTAAGGGTTAGGGTGACGGTTAGGTTGAGTGTGAGGTAGGATGAGGGTTAGGGTTAGGGTGAGGTTTAGGGATAGGTTTAGGGTTAGGGTGAGGGTTAGGGTTAGGGTTAGGATTAGAGTTAGGGTGACGGTAAGGCTTCGGGTGAGGGTTAGGGTGAGGATGAGAGTTAGGGTTAGGGTGAGGGTGAGGCTAAGTGTTAGCATGAGGACTAGTGTTAGGTTTAGGATTAGGGTGAGTGTTAGGGTTATGGTGAGGGTTAGTGTGAGGGTTAGTGATAGGGTTAGGGTTAGGGTGAGGGTTAGAGTTAGGGTAAAGGTGAGGGTTAGTCTGAGAGTTAGGGTTAGGTTTAGGGTGAGAGTTATTCAGAGTGTGAGGGTTAGGGTTAGGGTGAGGGTTAGTTTTAGGGGGAGGGCTAGGTTGAGGGTTAGGTTGAGGGTGAGAGTGAGTGTGAGGTTTTCAGTTAGGTAAGTTTTAGGGTTAGGGTTAGGGTGAGGATTAGGGTGAGGTTGTGGGTTAGGGTTAGGGTGAGGGTGAGGGTGAGGGTCAGGGTTAGTGTTAGGATGAGGGTTAGGGATAGGGTTAGGGTGAGGTTGCGGTTGAGGGTGAGGGTTAGGCTTAGGGTTAGTGTGAGGTTTAGGTTTACGGTGAGGGTTATGGTTAGGGTGAGGGTTAGGGTTAGGGTTAGGTTGAGGATTAGTGTTAGGTTGATGTTTAGTGTGAGGGTGAG
>NW_027205864.1:0-11612 GCF_024711535.1 Dipodomys merriami | reverse complement strand
CAAATAACCACAAGGTGGCAGGCTCACTCAAAATATCACAGTGCCATTTATTTGGTTACTATGCCTGGCATGATTGCTAGAAAATGGTTGTCTGTCTTTTCCATATCCATTCTAAAAAATTAGAAAGCAAAGTTATAGCATTAGGAGGTGCGTGCACTTGTTTGCCTCATGACAGATAAAACGATGCAGCCATAAACAGAGAAAATAATATCAAAAACTGAGTAAGAAGACAAGAACTAAACTTCTCCCCTTAAAAGAACAATGCTTACATCCATCAAGACACAATGTATCCGTAATGCCCCCACTAAAATAACAACCACAAAAAGGTTTGAATTGAAATTACTAAGACTAAGAATCTGGAAAGGATATGAAATAAAATTGTTAAGGAAGAGGAGGAGGAAAATAATTGCCCTTTTTGAAAGCGAACCTTTGTGTTATTTTATGTTATATCATGCTAACATAACAGATAGGAGGCGATAGGAGTTCCTTGTATCTCAGAGGGTGGGGTTAGGTGTGCCAGCGTCAGGACTGCCAGCCAGGCCTGCCAACCTCTGAGGGGCAGGTCCTGGTTCAATTGCCTTGCAGGCTGTGGGGCTCCTATGCAGGGCTAACCACACATTCCTATACATCCTTTGCCTATTTGAGATGAGTTGGCAACTTCATCATGTGGGAAAATCTGTCCAAGTGGTGTTGTCTTTCCCCATCACAAACCTCGGTGTGAAGAGGGTACTTAGCATTTTCATTCCAGTTTGGTGCTCTACCACTTGAACCACACCTCCACCACGTTTCTAAGGATTTGGATGTTGCTTATGTAAGACGCTGCAGCATCTCTTCTGAGGTCCTGATTGTAGACGCATTCTCGGCTGTCCAGACTGACTCACAGAAATGCAGTGCGGGACTGGAGGCCCAGCCAAGCAGACCTCCCGGGGACCTGTGCTCCTCACCCTTACCTCAGCAAGCTCAAGGTCAGCTCTCTCTTCTGCACAGACACAGTCCTGATTCTGCTCTCCAAGAAGTACCTTAATGGGAGTGCTCCCCCATCATCCCAGGGCATGTGACATTTTGGGGACAGAGTTCTCACAGCCATCCTAAATGTACATTCACAGATAGCTGGACAAACTCCCCCTCATTCCATGGCAAATGAAAGAAAAGTGGAGTGCATATGTATATGTCCATGTACATTTCTAGATGCATATTGGCGACATACATACAAAACACATTCTCCTGAGAAGAAACGTCCTTTCTCCAAAGTTAGATCCTACCCTTTATCAAATTGTTCTTCATTTTAGAAGCTAGTGATAGATGATGATGGTTCCTTAATCATTCATTCATTTGCTTTTATGTCAGTGCTTAGGACAAGTCAATGATGGTCATTATGTCCATGTTGGTCATTTCATTGAAACTTTCTCTGCTGTTTGGCTTGTTGGTGAAACTCCATGCCTAAGGTTGTGTAATAGTGTTACAATGACTTTCTAGAAGCTTGGGGACCCTTCCTCAAATCCCTAGCCTCTGCTGCCTGTGCTGACCTGAAAACTACAGGGCTGGGCTGCCCTGGACCTTCCCCTCCTTCTCAGCTATGGGCCAGAATGAGCGATCACACAGACAGGTGGAAAGCCTGCCCTTAGCAAGAGCCGCAGGGCTGAAGTCAGAGGCAGAACTGCTTCATTCCAAGCAATAAGGAAATGGCTTTCACCACGTCACCTGCTGCTCTGGCCTAGCTACTTGTCAAAATAGATGTCAACTCAAAGCTTTACCTTCATCACTTATAATAATCTGAGTTTTATATCTTTGTTAGAAAATATAGAATTCTATTTTCCCCCTTTGGTTTCTGGAAATGTACACACACATATACCTATAAGTGTGTATATAATATACCTATGTAACATCTAAAGGCTATATCTATATTTAGATATAGATAATGGAGATGATAGCTTATGAACAAACACAGATATAAATTATATAAATGTAGATATGTCATGATACTGTCACCAAATACCCTCCTAGTGATTTCCTCATAGTGATTTCCTCCTAGTGATTCCTCATTGCAATTCCTTTGTCTTCAATCCCTTCTCTCCTGAGTTGAGGTAGAGTAAATATCTACAAAGTTCTCTGAACAAGTAGAGAATTTACACTATTTTGTTATGTGTTACGTTAAACCTTAAATTTTAAAAAAACACAATAAATGAGGGATCCACTAGAGAAGTTAAGTTTGTTAGGATGTGGTCTAACCGATGTTCTTGAACATTTCTGTGAAAATTAATTAACAATGGGAACCTAGTATATCATAAAATGGCCACTAGGGGACACTGTGGCCAAAGCACTCCAGAATGAACTCAAAACCCTCTATCAATGTCTGTAAATTCACGTCATTTTATACATATTGCCAAAAGCGTGTTGTGTTTTCAAAATGGAGAGCTACTGTTTCTCAGATCTGATGCAGCAAAATCTTGTACAAGGCACTTTTTACTTTAAAAAAAAAAAAAAACCCACTGTCAGCGGTGACTAAAAAGTAGCTGTCTGGAACATTCAGCATTGACCCCAGACTAAGGTCAATGAGCATGCTCACAGGGCACAGGAACGCTGACCCAGCAGAAGAATGTGAACAAGACACCAGCGCAGAGATGGCATGGGGGCTTCTAAATGTCAGGCTGGGCTGGACACATCACACATCTCCTTCCCCGGGTCTCCCCAGCTCACACCCCTGCTAGTGTTCACATAGAAGGAATTCAGACAACTCTTAACAGCCTCAAGAAAGATTTAAGAGCCCAGAGTGTTTAATCTCATAATGCTTCAGTGTCCCCAGCTGAGCAAGGCCATGACCTGTGCTGAGAAAACCAGGTAGGCTCGCTGCTTGAAGCTGAAGCAAGGGAGGAGAAAGAAGAAAGGTGGAGAGGGCAAAGGTTGGAAATGTGTTCTGATCAGCTGAGAAGCAGTTGCCCCTCTGGCCCATTAAGCTAATCACTTCTTGATTCATTTGCAAGTCCATTGGTTGTAAATGACTTAGACTGAGCACTGACCAAAATGCAAGAACTCAAAGAAGACCCCGAGGCCTAAGCAAAGTGAAGGGACTCGCTCTAAGGTCCCACAGCCTTGCTCTCTTCCTCACTTTCAGGGGCCACCCCGTTGGAGTAGCCACTGAGACCCTATCAACAAGGAGAACTTGCCAGAACCTGGAGCTTTGGGCCAAGCACATTTCTCCCTACCGGCCCAGTACTGAGGAATGACTACAAGAGGTGAAATCTTCATCTCCACCCTTTCTATGGGAGTGCCCACCTCATTAGAGTGGAGCCTCATCCTGTGAGCGATGCTCCTGGAAGGAGAGGAAAAGATGCAGAGAGAAGCCCATAGGAAGACTGCGGTGGAGATTGGATTAAGGCATCTACAAGCCAGGAGACACCAAAGACACGTACAGACACTGGCAGAAAGGAGAGATGCATGGACCCCCCCACACACACACACACCAAATACCCTCTGGAAGCTTCCAGAAAGAACCAAAGAACCTGCTCACCTCGTCATTTCTTATTCTTAGCCTCTAAAATGGTGAGAAAACAAACTTCCCTGTCTGTGGTACTTCGTTGCAGCCCGAGAACATAAAAGAATTTCAGGGCTGGCAAGAAAGAGAGACTTAAATGACAAAGCACCGAAGACTTAAAAACCTTTTTCTCTGTTTTCTTTCATCTGCCTTTCTACTTTTTGCCTTTCTACTCATTCTCAGGATTCCTGTTTTTAAGATAAGTCATTGGTTTCTTTGGGTTTTTAACATTTTTTTTCCCTAAATGTACAGCTCTTGAAAACCTCTGGGAACATATCACATTGTTTTTTCCAGAGCATTTCAAATAGGTAAAAATATTGCCATCCCGTGGACGTTATGCAGCCCTGTGCTGCCTTGGATCTCTTAAAGTATTACAGGTAAAGAATCCCAGGCTCTTTATGATAGCTTGAAGGGAAAGTCAAGAAAGAAAAGTGTCCAAATCTCAAGGAATATAAATGTGCCCAGCCCTTCAGTGAGTGAACGAAGCTTTGGACTCAGATTGTTAAACTCTTCATATAGTCACATAAGTATCACGTGAGTATATGCTATTCTTAATTACCTGCCTGTAACAGAAGAATGAGGAAATCCTCCAAAGTGTTGGCCGATGAGCAGTTTCCTTGGGTGGATGTTGGACAGTAACTCCTAAAAGCACGTTGGTCAGTCAGGTGACATTTCTAATGGTAGCCCAGTAATATTACACTGGAACTGAAAATAAAATGCCTGTTGCCTATTATTTGCACTCTGCCCTTTTTTGTGGTGCAGAGTGGACAGAGACACAGATATCATTGTATTGCAAATGCCACTGTTGTCAGAACCTGCTTTATCATCCTGATGGGTCGAGGTGACTTCAGTGTTCACCCAAGGACAAATTCATGTACCTAACAAGGCGTTTCTCAGAATGTACCCGGATATGCATTCTGATTGGAAATCACTTTGCTGTTCATAAAACCTCCAACAAAATAATGCAGGTACGCAGTTATGTTCTGCCTGTAGGTACGGTTCTCCCACGTCATTCTGCAAAAGCGCCCCTCCACCTTTCAGGAGTAAAAGAAACATCCAGTACACTCAGAGCTCAATCCTCTCTCCTCATTTCCTGGCTCCTCACGTCCCTGAGATAGGAAGGTCATGAGCTTCCCGCTCTGTGAGCTCTGCGTGCTCACAGTCATTCAGAACTCTGTAAGCCCTCAGTGTGAACCCTCTGCCACTTGTCTCTCAAAGACAAGGGCCAGCCAGACGGTGATGCATACCTGTAATCCTAGTGACACAGGAGACTGAGATCTGAGGATCCCAGTTCAAAGCCAGCCTGGACAGAAAAGTTTGTGAGAATTTTATCTCCGTTTGACCAACAGAAAGCCAGAAGTGGAGGTGTGGCTCAAATGGCAGAGTGTCAGCTTTGTGCAGAAAAAGCTAAGGGAGAGCACTTAGGCCCCAATATGGGCTCAAATCTTTTAAAAAGTTTAAAATTAAAAAAAAAAAAAAAGACAAACGACAAAGGCTATCTTAGAGATTGGACCAAAGCCACATCTCGAACAATGACCTCCTTGATAACAGAACCCTGTGTCCTTGCTGAGCTCCAAACAGATCAGAATTTCTAAACGTCCTAAGTAAAATGAAAAGGAAACCAGAGAAAATAATGCAAGCACAGAACTGCGGATGCCCAGCGCTCACAGGCCCTCTGCCGCGCCTCAGCCAGGTTCAACACTCAGGCCCTGCACCCTCAACCAACGCAGGGCTTCTGGTTTCTCAGCCATTGAGTCATTGCTATTGTCTCCTCATGCTCCCTTCTCCACCCCATCACAGCCACGTCAACCCCTGAGACTCAGGGCATGAGTGATCTCTGGCCACGTCCCCAGATGAGTGATAGGTGGAGCACAGTACTCCAGCATCATCATGATACGGTAAGGAGTGGCTAACCTCATGCAGAGCCTTATAATGAAAGTATTCTGGCAACTATCTCCACAGAATAGACATGACACCCATATGAAATCACTCAGCCTAGGATGATCCCTGGGAAAGCTAACCACCTGGCCAACATCGAGGGTGCCAGACTGAGGCTACAGAAAGAATATGCTGGACAGGAACCAAGTAGAGCCAGAAGCAGGAGCAGGAAGTGGTTGCTAAAAAAAAAAAGTGGGATAGCCCTGAGATGGAGATGCATATCCCAGAAGTACAGAAGGTAGGAACTCACTCAGAAATGGACTGCAAAGTTTCAGAATATCATGGAAGTTTCCCCAGATAAGAGTGACTTAGGGAAGGAAAGCAATCAATTCAATGACAGTTTGACTCAGTCAGGCCAGAAATGTGCTCAACACATTTAACTTAATTTATATATATATATATATATATATATATATATATATATATATATATATATAGTATTTATAGATATTCTTATAGGTTTTCTACAGATCTATTTTATATATAGCTTATAGATCTTCTCATGTCATCTTCACAACTGTATGCTACAGAAAAGACCATTAACTACATTTCAAGTAACTTCGAAGTTCCACAAACTAGTGAGTTCGCGAAGCCAAAATTAGAATCTACCTTACCAGCCATGGCATCAAGAACACTTAACACCACATACATACAGACAGACAGACAGACAGGCATACAGAGAGAGAGAGAGAGAGAGAGAGAGAGAGAGAGAGAGAGAGAGAGAGAGAGAGAGAGAAATGGAGTTACTGAGCAAGACAAACAGAGACAGAGATCTTAATTGGAGAATGACACAGAGTCATCAAAACATCACATTCAGGACCACAGAGTAAGGGATGTAGAGGACAACTGAAAAATTTCAGGAATTCAACAGAGCAGAGACGGGTGCCCAGAGAAGGAAGAGTAGCACACAGCAGGTGATCATGAACTCACTGGCGAATGCCGAAGGCCCCAAGCACAATACATGCAATTTGGAATAGGGGAACTGGGAAGATTCCCATGAGATGAGGACAGGGAAGCAATTATCCACCAAGGAGCGAGGACCCCAGACAGCCAAGAAGAATGGATAGCATGAAATCAAGAGTGTCAGGAGCGCCTGGAAAACACCCACAGAGCTGTGGTGATAGAAATTTCCAGAGCTTGGGAGATTCTTGAAGAGGGTAAGATGGAACTCACCAGGCCTGGGGGTAGCGAGTGACGGTATTTCCTGCTCTCCTGGGCACTGGGACTCTCAGCCAGTGGCCAACTTGGAGGCCATGCATGAATGGGGTTCAGGAGGGAGGAGGAGGATGGGACACAGCCCCCCCCCCACTGAGGCTGCCAGACTTCACCAGAGAATTAGGCAGCCGTCTAGGAGGCTGACCCTGCTACCCCGAGGTAATCTTTCTCAGGAAGTAATCTGCCTAATGGACATTCCTCTCTTCCCTGGAAAATCTGAAATGCAGAGCAATTGCCTCACTGTGTGGTTCCAAAGGGAAGGGGAAGGAGTCCCCCCCCCAGCAATGATGGAAAACCCCAAGATGCGCTCGTGGCCCCTAGGTAAAGTGGGAAATCTGAGGTCTCCCGGTGAGTAATCTCAAGGTCACACTGCTTTCCGTCTAATTTTCTAATCTTCTGCTGATCTATTTGGTCCGTTTTCTATTTTAGGAACTGTCTCGACCAGCCACTAACTGTACGTCCTGAACTTGCTCAGCTGTCTCTACCCTCCCCCCCGTCTCTCTGGCCCCTGCCGGGCTGGCTAATGTTAACACACTTTGCCAGGGTGTCTTCAAGATTGCAGAAAAATACTTTTTAAAAAATCCTCAAAAAAAAAAAAAACAGCAATCTTGAATGAGATGTCATTCCCACCTCTGTGTGCTTCCTCACAGCCAGGGTCCTCGTCATTGGCTGCTGTCCCCGGTTTCTTATTATTAGGGAAAGTCTCAAACTTGTCACCACAGCAGGATAGAAGAAAGAACAAAGACACACACACACACACACACACACACACACACACACACACACACGCAGTAACTATCAACCCATTATAGGAGACTACATAGTACTTGATGGAAGGAAGAGATGGAGGGAGGGAGGGAGGGAGGGAGGGAGGGAGGGAGGAAGGGAGGAGAGGGGAACAAAGGGAGGAAGAGGAGGAGGGAAAAAGAGGCTGAGGGAGAAGAGAGAAGGGAAGGGAAGAGAGGAAGTAAAGGAGGGAGGGAACTAGAAAGGGAGAGTAAGGAGAATATAACACGTTTCCTCTTACCTGTGAACCCACAATAATAAGAGGTCTTAGTTCAAATTACCTACTTTGGTTTGCCAAAATTCTTCCTAGGTTTTAAATTTCCATGAAGATTTCGGAGAAATCATTAGAAGCCCCATTAACAAGGAATCTGTCTTATGGCAACTTACAGTTCTGACTGAGTCTCAACAACAACAAAACTGATGGCTTGTGCCAAGCTCACATTTTTCTCGTTGGGGTTTTAACCTCATGTAGCAAATTCCGGTAAGAGGCTTAAAATGTTCCCAGCTAAGGCAATTCTGGTGTTGGTGGGAATGATCGGGGGCAGGGGGTAGCAAGGTACAAATAACGTTGATTTTGGAAAACTCCAGCCAAGGCATAGAATTTTACATCACTGACTGCTTAAAGAGAAAGCCCCCATAAATAAGCATTTTAGGATGACACCACTGGATTCAGAACTGGCTGCTATTCTTGGTTAGAGATAGGATATTCTTCCTCCTCCTCCTCTTCCTCCTCCTCCTAAACCATCACTACTTCTTCTTCTTCTTCTTCTTCTTCTTCTTCTTCTTCTTCTTCTTCTTCTTCTTCTTCTTCTTCTTCTTCTTCTTCTTCTTCTTCTTCTTCTTCTCCTTCTCCTCCTCCTCCTCCTCCTCCTCCTCCTCCTCCTCCTCCTCCTCCTCCTCCTCCTCCTCCTCCTC
Organism: Dipodomys merriami; assembly: GCF_024711535.1. Taxonomy (NCBI): domain Eukaryota; kingdom Metazoa; phylum Chordata; class Mammalia; order Rodentia; family Heteromyidae; genus Dipodomys; species Dipodomys merriami. The sequence continues at coordinate 3,226 of NW_027205864.1, read as the reverse complement.
CTCCTCCTCCTCCTCTTCCTCCTTCTTCTCCTTCTTCTTTCTCTCTCTCTCATCCATTTATATTATTTATTAACACTCCTTTGCACAAGTCTTGTTTTCTATTATCAGGTGAAAGCAACCAGAAAAAAAAATCAGCCCACAAGCAATGAGCACCCATTTAATTTTAGCTCAAGGTCTGCCATGTCAAACTTGTTCAACCACTTTGGAAAGCAATATGGAGGTTCCTCAAAAGACTCCACATAGAGCTGTACTATGACCCAGCAATCCCACTTCTGGGCATTTACCCAAATCACCACAAACAAGACCATACTAAAGCTACCAGCACAACTATGTTTATTGCAGCATTATTTACCATAGCTAAGATATGGAACCATCCCAGATGCCCCTCAGTAGATGAATGGATCAAGAAAATGTGGTATATACACACAATGGAATTCTATGCCTCCATCAGAAAGAATGACATTACCCCATTTGTTAGGAAATGGAAAGACTTGGAAAAAATTATATTAAGTGAAAAAATCCAGGTCCAAAAAAAACATAGGTCCCATGCTTTCTTTCATTTGCAATAACTAGTATATATCTGGGTCAAGCAGAAAAGGTCAAAAGCTCTATACATATGACCATATAAGATGATGTTAAGTGAAATGAACCCCAAGATAGGGACACAACTTTTTTTTTCTTTCTTTCTTGTTTCTAACATATTTATAATGTACCATGTGATTTTTTTTGTTTCTTTGTATGTTCCTCCCCCACAGTATAACCCTTGTTCTCACTGTATTTGATGCCTGTGCCCTGCATCTCGTATTTACACTTCTCTAATTTGGGGAAGGGAAGGGAAAAAACAAAATGCTTAAATAGGGATACAGGTGGACCCATTGCCACAATGAGATGTACAAGACACTATGTTGAAAACGAACTTTACAATTTAGGCGAGGAGGGTGGGACGGTATAGTTGTGGAGGTGGAAGGGAAGGGATAGTAGGGGAAAAACAAAGGAGGAGGCAACAATGCTGGATAGAAAATGTACTCATGGCCTTGATCATGTAACTGTAAACCCTCTGTACAGTAATTTTACAATAAAAAACATATTTTTTAAAAAAGATCTGCCATGTTGTCTGCTCTTAGGGTCACTTGAAACCTCCCACTGTGAAGTTTGGTGAACTCAGTCACCTCAGTCACCTGCCCCCATCCACACAACCACAAGCACAGGTTTGGCAAGACACAGGTTGGGGCCTGAGAACTTGGCTCACAGCATCTGCTCTTCCACATGGAGTCCTCCCTAGCACAAATGCTTGCAGCAGACACGCCTGCTTGCAGATTATGAGTGGGTGCATAGTCTTGACGCATGCGCACACACATGCACACTTCACCAAGGGAAGCCAGCTGAGTCTCTCTCGAAGGACCAGTGTCCAGGCAGGGCCCCACCAGCAGCTGCTTCCTCACCTGGGCCGCACAGGCAAGTCAGATCTCCCTGGGATGGAAGAACTCCCTGAAGACCCCGAAGGTAGCTTCCATTACCTGAGACAAACTGCCCTTCCTTGACCATCAGTAAAAGTGCCAGAGAAAAAAGCACCCTCCCCAGAGACATGGCTTGGCTTTTGCCTCTTGTGAGCCGGGGCTGAGCAGGTACTAGGCAATTTTACTTAGTTCTTGGGTAAGAAGAAGTAGCATAGTTGGTTTCTGAAGGTCTGAGGGCAGGGTTAAAGGCCAAGTGAACTATGGACTCACAGCAGGGCTTTGAGTCTGCCCTAGAGGTTAAATCCTAAGCCAATGAGTTCAGGAATTACTTTATATTCTCTCTGAACTTCCTATGCCACACACTCAGGTAAGAATTGTGAGAGCAAAAAAAAAGGGCCTGGCCGGGCAGTGAGCAGTCACAAAAGCAGAGCCTGGGCATCACGTCATGGACCATTGACCCTGGAAGACTTGCAGGCGAACAGTGGACTGAATAGATCCCAGCAGTGTGCACCTGAACAGGTAGACAGTCAGAGGGGCTAAAGAAGATCCCATGACGGCTGTGTAGAGTCTCTGGTCGGGTCTGGGGAATGATGAGGTGTGCCTGCCCATCCAGTGATCTTGAGAGTCTTGTAGTTCTCTCAGAGGATTCCTCATTAACCCTTGTGTGACAGCACCCCACCCCCTCGGCCGGACTCTCCCTCCTGACCCCCTCCTGCTTGGCAAGAGCTTGCTTATGGGGTTTCCCCCCCATAAATCTTTGTCATTTTGCTTTTCCCTCCGTGTTTGTGGACTCATTCTTTAAGACCACAGACACTTTAACACCACATTTTGCCAAGTCACGTAGAAAGAAAAGAAATGGCAGCCGTTAAACCAAGTTGGGAGGATGAAGTCTTTACAAAGTTTATGTTGCTAACTAAATTAAGTTTTCTAGCAGATCAAGGCCAAATCGTTGAGTTCCACAAAGTATTTCCTTTGATGTCAAGGTTTTGAACTTCAAAGATGAGCCAGCAGGATCATGCAGGCAGTTGCTGTGGGGGTCCCCCCCTTGCTTGACAATAAGAAGGCTCCCTTAAAAAAAGAAGAAGAAGAAAGATGTCAGAGAGCCTGCCCAGAGCAGCAGGAATGCCTGCCCTGGTCAGCCTGCCTGGGCCAGGCTGCGGTATGAGCAATCTTAGGAAAACAAGTGAGTCAGAAGATGGGAGTCTGAGGGCTGCTCTATTTCTTACTTCCCTCCAGAAAGTCACTTGACCTCAGTCTTTTTGTTCTCCCTTGAAAAAATGGGAGAGTAATGGCTAATGCATTTTATCTCATAGCTTTGGTAGAAAGGATATGACTATCTGGACACTCGTAATATTGAAGGAAGGTTAAGACATAAAACTCTAAGAGGATCCCAGAGCAGTTTGCTTTTTCCCCTAGGAAGACTTTCCCCACCATTGTATCTTAATGCTCTCTGATTCTTTGCTGAATGAGTGAAGGAAAAATGAAGGCCCAAGGAATATACCAAGGAATATACTTATACCTTCTCTTCTTCCCTCTTGGGTCACCCCACTCAGGGTCACTTTGCAGCCCTGGCTCCACTTAAGCATGAGATGAGTAACAAGGAGCTCCTAGGGTCAGAGAGGGAAGGGTAGGACAGAGAGTAAGACAGGGAAAAGAAAGAGCCACTTGGAAGGGAGGGAAGGAAGGAAGGAAGGAAGGAAGGAAGGAAGGAAGGAAGGAAGGAAGGAAGGAAGGAAGGAAGGAAGGAAGGAAGAAAGGAAGGAAGGAAG
>NW_027205863.1:0-11614 GCF_024711535.1 Dipodomys merriami | reverse complement strand
ATAAACATAACCCTCACCCTCAGCCTCACCCTCACCACAAACTTAACCCTAACCATAACAGTAACAATAACCCTAACCATAAGCCTAAACCTAACCCTAACCCTAATCATCACACCCACCCTCACCCTCAGCCTAACGCTAAGTCTAACCCTAACCCTAATCCTATTCCTAACCCTCAACATAACCCTAACACTAACCATAACCCTAACACTAACCCTATCCCTAATCCTAACCCTAAACCTAATCCTCAGCCTCACCCTCACCCTAACCCAAAACCTAACCCTAACCCTCACCCTAACTATAAGCCTAACCTAACCTTAACACTAACCCTCACACTCAACCTCACCCTAACCCTAATCCTAAACCTAACACTATCCCTAACCCTAACCCTCAACCTAACCCTCAGCCTAGCCCTCAGCCTTACCCAAATCCTAACCATAAACCTCATCCTAACTCTCAACCTACCCCTAACCCTAACCCTAACCCTCACCCCAACCCGAACCCTAACCCTCACCCTCAACCTCACCATCAGCCTAACCCTAAGCCTAACCCTAAACCTAACCCTAACACACACACTCATCACCACCATAACCCTAATCCTATCTCTCACCCTAACCCTAACCCAAAACCTCCCCCTAACTCTCACGCTAACCCTACCCGTAACACTAACACTAACCCTAAACCTCAACCTAACACTCACCCTAACCCTAACTCTAACCCTAAACCGCACCCTCACCCTAAACCTCACCCTAATTCTATCCCTAACCCTCACCCTCACCCGCACCCTCAGCCTCACCCTCACCACAAACTTAACCCTAAACATAACACTAACAATAACCCTAACCCTAAGCCTAATCCTAACCCTAACTCTAATCCTCACACCCACCCTCACCCTCAGCCTAACCCTAAACCTCACCCTCACAATAAACCTAACTCTAACCCTAAACAAAACCTCATACCTCAACCTAAACCTAAACCTAACCCTCACCATAACACTAAACCTCACACTAAGCCTAAACTTAAGCCTAACCCTAAACCTAACACTAACACACACACTCACCCTCACCCTAACCCTAATCCTAACAATAACCCTCACACTCATCCTAACCCTAACCCTAACCCCAAACCTTACCCTCAACCTCAGCCTAACCCTAGGCCTATCCCTAACCCTAACCCTAACCTTCACACTCACCCTAACCGTAACCCTAATCCTACTCCTCACCCTAACTCTAACCCTCACCCTCAACTTAACCCTCACCTTACGCCTATCCCTAACATTAATCCTAACCCTAACCCTCACCCTCAGCCTCACCCTAAATGTAACTCTAACACTAAACCTCAACCTGACCCTAACCCTAACCATAACCCTATCCTTAAAACTCATCCTAGCCCTAAATGTAATCCTCATACTCACCATAACCGAAACCCTAACCCTAATGATAACAATAATCCTAACCCTAACCCTAACCCTCACCCTAACCATAAAACTCACCCTAACCCTAACCCTCACCCTAACACTTACCCTCACCCTAACACTAACCCTAACCCTAACACTAACCCTCACACTAACCCTAACCATCATCCTAACCCTAAACCTCACCCTAACACTAACCCTAAACCTGACCCTCTCCCTAGTCCTCACCCTATCCCTAACCCTCATCCTCACCCTAAACTTCACACTTACCCTAACACTAATCCTTAATCTAACCCTCACAAACACCTGAACCCTCACCCTAATCCTAACCCTCACCCTTACTGTAACCCTCACCCTCAGCCTAACCCTCACCTTTATCCTTACCGTCAACGCCACCCTAACCCTCACTCTAATGCTAACCCTCACCCTAAACCTAACTCTACCCCTAAAACTCATCCTCACCCTAATCCTAACTCTAACCCTAATCCTAACACTATCCTTCACCATAACACTAACCCCAACCATCACCCTAAACCTAATCCTCACCCCCACCCTCACCCTCAGCCTAACCCTAAGCATAAGCCTAACCCTAACACTAAAACTCACAGTCACCCTCACCCTAACCTTAACCCTAACACAAACCCTAACCCTCACCCTCTACCTAACCCTCCAACTGAACCTAAATCTAAACATAAATCTCACCCTCACCCTAAACCTCAGCCTCACCATAACTCTAACCCTAACCCTAACAAGAACACTAATCCTAACCCTAAACCTAACCCTAACCCTAATGCTAACACTCAACCTCACCCTAATCCTAATCCTAACCCTAATCCTCACCCTAATCCTAACCCTAACCCTAACCCTAACCCTAAACTTTACCCTAACCCTCACCCTTACACTTACCATCATCCTCACCCTAACTCTCACCCTAACCCTAAACCTCATCCCAACCCTCACCCTAACCGTAAACCTAACCATCACCCTAACCCTAAACCTCACCCTCAACCTCATGCTCAGCCTAACCGTAAGCCTAAGCCTAAACCTTACCCTAACCCTCACCCTAACCGTAGACCTCGCCCTAACCATAATAGTAATACTAACCCTCATCTTAAAACTCATCCTAGCCCTAATCCTAAACATCACCCTAAACCTAATCTTCACCTCCACCCTCACTCTTAAGCCTAAACTTAAGCCTAAGACTAACCCTAACCCTAACCCTCACACTCACCTTCACCCTCACCCTAATCCTAACCCTAACCTTAACCATAACCCTAAACCTCAACCTAATCTTCTCCCTAACCTGAACCCTAAAACTAACACTAAACCTAACCCTCGACCTAACCCTCCAACTAACCCTAAATCTAACCCTAAACCTCACCCTCACCCTAACCCTAATCCTAAACCTAATCCTAAACCTCACCCTAACGCTATCCATAAGCCTCACCCTCACCCTCACCCTCACCACAACTCTAACCCTAACCCTAACAATAACACTAATCCTAACCCTATATCTAACCCAAACCCTAACCCTAATCCTAACACTCACTCTCATGCTAACCCTAATCCTAACCCTAACCCTCACCCTATCCCTAATCCTCACCCTCACCGAAACCCTAACCCTCAACCTAACCCTCACCCTAACTGCAACTCTAACCCTAAACCTTAATCTAACTCTAACCCTAACCCTCACCCTCACCCTAGCCCTCACAATAACCCTAATCCTAACCCTAATCCTCATCCTTTCCCTCACCCTAACCCTAAACTTAACCCTCACCCTAGCCCTAACTTTAAGCCTAATCCTCAACATAACCCTAAACCTCATGCTCAACGTAACCTTAACCCTAACCCTCACCCTATCCCTAAACATAATCGAACACTAACTCTCAACCTAACCCTTATCCTAACCCTCACCCTAAACCTAACCCTCACCCTGAACCTCACCCTAATCCTAACCCTCAACCTAAACCTCACCCTAACCGTAAACCTCAACCTCACTCTCACCCTCACTATAACTCTAACACTAACCCTAACAATAACACTAATCCTAACCCGAAACCTAACCCTAACCCTAATGCTAACACTCACCCTCACGCTAACCCTAATCCTAAACCAAACCCTAACCCTAACCCTAATCCTCACCCTCACCGTAACCCTAACCCTCAACCGAACCCTCACCCTATCCCCAAACCTAACTATCACCCTAAACCTAATCTTCACCCCTACCCTCACCCTCAGCTTAACCCTAAGCCTAAGCCTAACCCTAATCTTAACCCTCACACTCACCCTCAACCTCATTCTGATCCTAACCCTAACCCTAACCATAAACCTAAACCTCAACCTAACCCTCACCCTAACCTTAACCCTAAAACTAACCCTAACCTTAAACCTCGACCTAACCCTTCAACTAACCCTAAATCTAACCCTAAACCTCACCCTCACACAAACCCTAATCCTAACCCTAACCGTAAACTTCACCCTAACCCTCACCCTCACCCTCACCATTACTCTAACCCTAACCCTAACAATAATACTAATCCTAATCATAAACCTAACCCGAACCCTAACCCTAACTGTAATCCTAAAACTCACCCTCATGCTAACCCTAATCCTAACCCTAACACTCACCCTAACCCTAATCCTCACCCTCACTGTAAACCTAACCTCAACTTAACCCTCACCCTAACCCTAACCCTAAACCTTAATCTAACAGTAACCCTAACCCTCACCCTCACCCTAGCCCTCACCCTAACCCTAATCCTATCCCTAATCCTCATACTTACCCTCACCCTAACCCTAAACTTAACCCTCACCCTAGCCCTAACCCTAAGCCTAATCCTCAATGTAACCCTAAACCTCATGCTCACCATAACCCTAACCCTAACCCTCACCCAAACCATAAACATAGCCTTACCCTAACTCTCACCCTAAACCTCTAACCCTAAACCTTAAGCTAACACTAACCCTAACACTCACCCTCACCCTAGCCCTCACCCTAACCCTAATCCTAACCCTAATCCTCATCCTTACCCTCACCCTAACCTAACCTTAACATTAATCCTAACCCTAACCCTCACCGTCAGCCATACCCTAATACTAACTCTAACACTAAACCTCACCCTAAACCTAAACCTCACTCTCACCATAGCCCTCACCCTAACCTTAATCCTAACACTAAAACTCATCCTAACCCTCCCCCTAACCCTTACCGTAACCCTCACCCTAACCCTAACCCTTACCCTCAACCTCAACCTCAGCCTAACCCTAAGCCTAACCCTAAACCTAACTCTAACACACACACTCACCTAACCATAACCCTAATCCTAACCCTAACCCTCACCCTCACCCTCACCCTCTGTGTAACCCTAAGCCTAACCCTAAGCCTAACCCTAACCTCACACTCACCCTAACCCTTACCCTAATCCTAATCCTAAACCTAATCCTAACCCTCACCCTCAGCCTCAGCTTAACCCTAACTCTAACCCTAAACCTCACCCTCACCCTAATCCTAACACTAATCCTAACCCTACACCTCACCCTAACCCTACCCCTAAACTTCACCCTCACCCTAGCCATCACCCTAACCCTAATCCTTACCCTAACCCTCATCCTAACCTTGCCACTAACCCTAACCCTAACCCTCACCCTAACAATAACCCTCATCCTCACCCTCACCCTAACTCTAATCCTAACCCTAACCCTAAACCTCACTCTAACCCTAACCCTAAACCTCACCCCCACTCTCCCCTCACCATAACTCAAACCCTAAACCTAGCGATAACACTAATCCTAATCCTAATCCTAACCTTAACTGTAATCCTAACACTCACTCTCCTGCTAACCCTAATCCTAACCCTAACCTTCACTCTAAACCTAATCCTCACCCGCACCGTAACCGTAACCCTCAACCTCACCCTCACCCTAACCCTAACCCTAACCCTAATCCTTAATCTAACACTAACCCTCACCCTCAGGCTAGCCCTCACCCTAACCCTAATCCTAAACCTAATCCTCATCCTTGCCCTCACCCTAACCGTAACCTTAACCCTCACCCTAGCCCTAACCCTAAATCTAATCCTCAATGTAACCCTAAACCTCATGCTCACCATAACCCTAACCCTAACCCTCACCCTAACCTTAAACATAACCGAACCCTAACTCTTACCCTAACCCTAACCCTAACACTCACCCTAACCCTAACTCTCACCCTCACCCTAACCCCAATCCAAACCCTAATACTAACCCTAACCCTAATCCTAACACTCACCCTAAAGCTAACCCTAATCCTAAACCAAACCCTCAACCTAACCCTAATCATTACCCTGACCATAACCATAACCCTCAAACTAACCCTCACCCTAGTTCTAACCCTAACCCTAAACATTAATCTAACACTAACCCTAAACCAGAACCTCACCCTAGCCATCACCCTAACCCTAATCCTAACCCTAATCCTCATCCTTACCCTCACCCTAACGTAACTTTAACCCACACCCTAGCCCTAAACCTAACCCTAATACTCAATGTAACCCTAAACCTCATGCTCACTGTAACCCTAACACTAAACCTAACCCTAATCCTAACACTCACCCTTACACTAACCTTAATCCTAAACCTAACCCTCACCCTAACCCTAATCATCACCCTGACCGTAACCCTAACCCTCAACCTAATCCACACCCTAAACCTAACCCTAAACCAAAACCTTATTCTAAAACTAACCCTAACCCTCACCCTCACCCTAGCCCTCACCCTAACCGTAATCCTAACCCTAATCCTCATCCTTACCCTCACCCTAACCTTAACCCTCACCCTAGCCCTAACCCTAAGCCTAATCCTCAACATAACCCTAAACCTCATGGTCACTATAACCCTAACTCTAACCCTCACCCTAACCCGACACATAACCGAACACTAACTCTCACCCTAAGCCTAACCCTAACACTCACCCTAACCCTAACCCTCAACCTCACCCTAACCCTAATCCTAACCCTATCCCTAAACCTCACACTAACCCTAACCCTTACCCTCACCCTCACCCTCACCCTCACCATAACTCTAACCCTAACCCTAACAATAACACTAATCCTAACCCTAAACCTAACCCTAACCCTAACCCTAACACTAATCCTACCACTCATCCTCAGGCTAAACCTAATCCTAAACCTAACTCTCACCATAAACCTAATCATCACCCTTAACGGAACCCTAACCCTCAAACTTACCCTCACCCTAACCCTAACCCTAAACCTTAATCTAACATTAACCCTAACCCTCACCCTCACCCTAGCCCTCACCCTAACCCTAATCCTAACCCTAATCCTCATCTTTACCCTCACCATCACCCTAAAATTAACCCTCAACCTAGCCCTAACGCTAAGGGTAATCCTCCAAGTAGACATAAACCTCATGCTCACCTTAACCATAACCCTAATCCTCACCCTAACCATAAACATAACCGAACCCTAACTCTCATCCTAACCCTAACCCTAACCCTAAACCTTAATCTAACACTAAGCCTAACCCTCACCCTCACCCTCAGCCTAACCCTAAGCCAAACCCTAACCCTAGCCCTAATGCTCACACTCACCCTAACCCTTACCCTAAACCTAATCCTAACCCTAAGCCTAACCCTCACCTTCAACCTAACCCTCACCCTAACCCTAAATCTAAAACTAACCCTAACCCTAACGCTCAACCTCAGCCTCATCCTACCCCTAACTCTAACCTTAAACGTCACCCTCACCCTAACACTAACCCTACCTATAAACGTAAACCTCACCCTAACCCTAACCCTAAACCTCACCCTCACCATAGCCCTCACCCTAACACTAATCCTAACCCTAATCCTCATCCTAACCCTCACCCTAACACTAACCATAACCCTCAAGCTCACCCTAACCCTAATCCGAACCCTCACCCTCAGTCTAACCCTAACCCTCACCCTCACTGTAACCCTTACCTTAACCCTCAACCTAGCCCTAAACTTAACCCGAACACTAACTCTCACCCTTACCATAATCCTAACCCTCAAGCTAACTCTAACCCTAAAACTCATTCTCACCCTAGCCACACCCAAGCCTAATCCTAACCCTATCCCTTTTCCTAATCCTCCCCCTAACCCTTACCCTAACCCTCAGTCTAACACTAACTCTCAGCCTTACCCTCACTCTCAGCCGTACCCTAAGCCTAAGCCTAAGCCTAACCCTAACCCTAACCTCACCCTCAGCCTAACCCTAAGCCTAACCCTAAACCTAACCCTAACACACACACTCACCCTCACCCTAAACCTCACCCTAACCCTAACACTCATCCTAAACCTCCTCATAACCCTAACCCTAACACTAACACTAACCCACACCCTCACCCCCAGCATAATCCTAAGCCTAACCCTAACCCTAACCCTCACACTCACCATAAACCTAACCCTAAACCTCACCCTAACCCTAACCCTCACCCTCAACCTCAGCCTAACCCTAAGCCTATCCCTAACCCTAATCCTACTACTAACCCTAATCCTAAACCTCACCCTCAACCTAAACCTCAAATTAAGGCTAAGCCTAACATTAATCCTAACCCTAACCCTCGCCTTCAGCCTCACCCTAACACTAACTATACCACTAAACCTCACCCTGAACATAACCTAAATCTCATCCTCACCCTAGCCCTCAACCTAACACTAACCCTAACCCTAACCCTCACCTTAAGCCTGACCCTAACATTAATTCTAACACGAACTCTCACCCTCAGCCTCACCCTCACCCTAACTCTAACGCTAAACCTCACACTGAACCTAACCCTAACCCTAACCCTATCCCTAAACCTCATCCTACCCCTATCCCTAACCCTCACCCTCACACTCACCATAACCTTAACCCTAACCCTAACACAAACAATAACCCTAACCCTAACCCTAACCCTCACCCTAACCCTAACCATCACCATAACGCTTATCTTCACCCTAATACTAACCCTAAACCTAACACTAAACCACACACTAACCCTAAAAATTACCCTAACCATAAACTTCACCCTAACACTAAACCTAAACCTCAACCTCTGGCTATACCTCGCCCAAACCCTAATCCTCATCCTCACCCTAAACTTCACATTAACCCTAACCCTAACACTAACACTAATCCTCAATCTAACCCTCACCCTCACCCTATCCCTAACCTTAACCCTCACCCTAACCATAAACGTCACCCTTCCCATAACCCTCAAACTCAGCCTAACCCTCACCTTTACCCTTACTCTCACCCCACCATAACCCTCACTCTAACCCTAACCCTCCCCCTACCCCTAACTCTACCCTAAACCTCAACCTCAACCTAACCCTAACTCTAACCCTGAGCCTAAAACTAACCCTCACCCTAACCCTAACTGTAACCATCACCCTAACCCTAATCCTCACCCCCACCGTCACCCTCAGCCTAACCCTAAGCCTAAGCCTAAACCTAACCCTAAACCTCACACTCACCCTCACCCTAACCTAATCCTAACTCTAAACCTAACCCTAAACCTCAACCGAACCCTCAACCTAAACTTAACCCTAACATTTACCCTAACCCTAACCCTCGACGTAACCCTCCAAGTAAACCTAAATCTAACCCTAAACCTCAAGCTCAACCTAATGCTAATCCTAATGCTAATCCTAACCCTAACCCTAAACCTCACACTAATCCTAACACTCACCCTCACCCTCACCCTCACCATAACTCTAACCCTAACCCTAACAATAGCAGTAATCCTAACCCTAAACTTAACCCTAACCCTAACCTAAACCTAATGCTAACACTCAACCTCACCTTAACCCTAACCCTAACCCTAAGCCTAACCCTAACCCTAACTCTCACCGTAACCCTAACCCTCATCCTAACCCTCACCCTAAACCTAACCCTAAATCTAAACCTTACCCTAACACTAACCCTAATCCTCAACTTCAACATAGCCCTCACCCAAAACCCTAGTTGTAAACCTAATCCTTATCCTAACCATCACCCTAACTCTAAGCCTAACCCTAATCCTAACCCCAACCCTCACTGTAACCCTAACACTAACCCTAACCCTAACCCTAACACTAAACCTAACTTTAAATTTAACACTAAACCTAATCCTAATCCTCAGCCTCACCCTCACCCTGATACAAACCGTAACCCTAACCCTCATCCTAACTCTAAGATTAAACCTAACCCTAATCCTAACCCTCACACTCACCCTCACCCTAACCCTAATCCTAAACCTAAACCTATAAATAACCCTAAACCTCAACCTAACCCTCAGCCTAGCCCTCACCCTTACACTTATCCTAACCCTTACTCTCACCCTAACAATAAACCTCACCCTAACCCTAACCCTCAACCTAACACTTAACCTCACACTATCACTAAGCCTACCCCTAACACTAACTCTCACACTAACCCTAAACATCACCCTAACCCTAACACTCACCCTAACACTAACCCTAACCCTCATCCTCACCCTAGCCTTCACCCTAACCCTAATCCTCACCCTCACCCTCAACCTCAGCCTAACCCTAAGCCTAACCCTAAACCTAACCCTAACCCTCACACTCACCCTAACCCTAACCCTAATCCTAATCCTAACCCTCACCCTCACCCTAACCATCACCCTAAACCGAACCCTAAACCTAACAATAACCTAAACGCTAACCTTCACCCTCAGCCTCACCCTAACCCTAACACTAACCCTAAACCTCACCCTCACCCTAACCCTAACCCTAAGCCTAACCTTAAACTTCACCCTCACACTCACCCTAGCCCTTACCCTAAATCTAAACCTCACCCTAACACTCCCCCTAACCCTAACCCTCACCCTCAACCTCACCCTCAGCCTAACCCTCAGCCTAACCCTAAACTTAAACCTAACACACACACTCACGCTCACTCTAACCATAATCCTGTCCCTAAACCTAAGTCTAACCCTAAACCTGCCCCTAACTCTGACCCCAACCCCAACCCTAAAACTAACCCTTACCCTAACCCTCAACCTAAACCTCACCCTAACCCTAACTCTAACCCTAAACCTCACTTTCACCCTAGCCCTCACCCTAAACCTAATTGTAACCTAATTCTCATCCTAACACTCACCCTAACTCTAAGCCTAACGCTAACCCTAACCCTAAGCCCAACCCTCACTGTAACACTAACACTAACCCTAAAACTAACACTAACCCTAAACCTAACACTAAACCTAACCCTAATCCTCAGCCTCACCCTCACCGTAACGCAAACCCTAAACCTAACCCTCCTCCTAACTCTAAGTCTAATTCTAACCCTAATCCTAACCCTCACACTCACCCTCAACCTAAACCTAATCCTAAACTTAAGACTATCCCTAACCCTAACACTCACCCTAACCCTCAGCCTAGCCCTCACCCTTACAGTTATACTAACCCTAACTCTCACACTAACCATAAACCTCACCCTAACACTAACCCTTACCCTAACGCTTACCCTCAACCTAACACTAAGCCTAACCATAACACTAACACTCACACTAACCCTAAACATCACCCTAAACCTAAACCTCACCCTAACACTAAACCTAACCCTCACCCTCACCATAGCCTTCACACTAAACCTAATTCTCATCCTCAGCATAAACCTCACACTAACCCTAACACTAATCCTCAATCTAACCGTCAACCTCACACTAACACTAACACTAACAATCACCCTAACCCTTACCCTCACCCTTACCGTAACCCTCACCCTCAGCCTAAACCTCAATTTTACCCTTACCGTCACCCACACGATAACCCTCACTCTAAACCTAACTCTCACCCTAACCCTAACTCTACCCCGAAACCTCACCCTCAGCCTAACCCTAACTCTAACCCTAACCCTAACACTAACCCTCAACCTAACCCTAACCCTAACCATCACCCTAACCCTAATCCTCACCTCCACCCTCACGCTCAGCCTAACCCTAAGCCTAAGCCTAACCCTAACCCTAAACCTCACACTCACCCTCACCCTAACCCAATTCCTAACCCTAAACCTAACCGAAAACCTAAACCTCAACCTAATCCTCACCCTAACCTTAACCCTAACACTTACCCTAACCCTAAATCTCGACCTAACCCTCCAAATAACCTAAATAAAACCATACACCTTACCCTCACCCTAAGCCTAAACCTAACCCTAACCTAAACCACAACCTAACCCTCACTCTAAC
>NW_027205862.1:0-11619 GCF_024711535.1 Dipodomys merriami | reverse complement strand
GTTGAAGGGATGACATGGATCAACATGCATCATACACATCAATTGCTTTATGGCAAAAAAATCAATACATAAAAAGAAAAATGAATGAAGGGGTAGATTAAGATGGGTGGTTAAGAACATTGAAAGGGGCAACATTGAACAAGATTCACTGTATTCATAAACTGCTTTGTGAATAGCAAATCCTTTGTAATGTTACTTAAAGATAATAAAAAAAGCAATTAAAAAGAACTGTAGGTCAAAAGCCAAAAAAAGAAAAGAAAGAAAAAGAAAAATTGCCTCATTTTAAGCGTAGACATACTTTTTTTTTCTTTTATCAAGCACAAAGTTTAGACTTTACATGTTATTTTCATCTATCAGAGGTGAGATGATCCGGCAATTTAGCCCTTTAAGGGCCCTCAAATCATTTGGAATATGACTGTAAAAACACATATGTTTCTTGTGTGCTTCTTGTCCACTACTCTTGGCCATCTGGCTGTATTGGTCATTTTTAATTGCCATTGAATAACTTATTTAAAAAAAGCCAGATGGCTTTGGTAGAATTAAAGGTGCCATCTCATGTTAAATATATTATATTTTGTTCATAAACATTTTGTTAACTAGTATTTTTCTGGTATTTGGATTACAAACTATATAGTGCATTGCTCCTATGCTTAAGCTGATGATATACTGAAGAAAATAACCAAACAATGCTAATATATTTATATGTATATGTATATAAAATACACTTAAACATAAAGAATGGAATTCCTCTGTTTGCAATCATTTCAATGCTATGGGAAATTTGTACTCAATGACAGAAAAATTATCAGTGCTTTCTCTTCTTTTAAATGATATGCTATCTTCAGTTTCAATAATGTGGAAAAACACTTGCTGTAATATTCGTAAAAATGAGTACTGTTCTAAAGATGTGAACTCGATAGTATAGCAAGTAAATTTGTTATAAAGATTAAAGAATTCTATAAAATTGGTATTGACCCACAAGTTAACCTGCTGACATTTAACTTAAAAATTAGCTTTATAAGCTGAAGAACAGAGGACAAGCCCTGAGTTCAAGCTCCAGAACCAACACACTCTATCACATACACAAAAGATAATCAAATCAAGCCAAAAATTGTCTTGTATATAACTTTATCTGATGTGGGGTGTGGAAGGGTTAAGCACAGAAATGGTGGGACAAAGGGTCAACCAATTTAGCAGAAATTGCTAGATACTACGTTGGAACTATACAATTTTGGGGGAGGGAAGTAGGGAGAGGAAAAACTGGGAAAGAATGAGGGAGGTAATGACACGTTTCAAAAGGAAATACACTCATTACTTGACTCATATAACTGACACCTCTCTGCATATCACTTTTACAAAAATATTTAAAATAAATAAATAAAACAAAAAGAAAAAATTAGCTTTATAGTAATTTTTATCAGAGCTTTAATTAATAATGATAATTTTCTAGATCTGAAAACTATGAATACATTTCAGAAAAAAAAATCAAGTAGCTTTCATACTTTCATGTAATGCGTTATATTTGCTAACTTGATAAAAAAAAACGGCATACTATATCACCACTTTTTAGTAGAAAATCATATTGGCATTTAAATAAATACCAGTATTATCAATTGGCTAGTTCAATGATGACATTGACATATATTTAAGAAATTTCAGTTTATATATTTAGTAACAATAAACAAAAAAATCTGAACATATGTTCTCACAAGTTTAATTTTTGTCCTAATTTTAAAAATGTATAGTTAGGGTCAAACTTTAGTAGCAATGTATTTATAGCAACTTCAAAATTTGCAAGATAACATCTTTCTTAATCTAGTCAGAATACTGACAAATCTCCCTTATCTCTTTGTATTATGACATTTTTGTTGACACTGTTGTATTGAAGAACTTATTATTAGCTAAAGCCTTTCCCAAAATAATCCTACTGAAAGATGGAACATCCTGATAAACTATATAATAACATTCCTAAGAAGCTATTAAAAATTGATACATCAGGCTGGGAAGGGAGGTGAAGGGTAAACAAAGGAGGAGGCTGCAATGCTTGGTAAGAAATGTATGCATTATCCTGCCCATGTAATTGTAGCCCCTCTGTACAGTATGTTCTCAAATAAAATAAAATAATATTTTTAAAAAATTGATACATCAGTCCAACAAAATCATTTTAATTATGTACTTTTGTGTACAATAAAACTTTTGAGTAAAAAATGCTGTTACATTTTGTGTAAAACAAAAGTAAAATATGAAAAATAATTTTCAGCTGTGGACATTGGCAAAATATGCATTGTAATATGTTTGGCTAAACTATTATTTCTGACTAATATTTTGTTGTTTGTGCCCATAATTGAAATCAAGAATAACCTGCAGAATTTGCTAGTAACTAAATGTTAATAATTCATAATATTACTTATTTTTGGTGATGTATTTCAGAGAAAATTTAAAGAACAACTTAGCCATATTATGACGCTGTTAATAATCTGAAACAGACTTGAAGGGAGTCTGAGAGCTTGTCAATGGTCAATTTTGTTTCTTTTTTGTTATTTTTTATTAGTTATCTTTAAGGAGTTGTACCAAGTTTGTTGCAATTTAACAAATAAATTTAAGAATACAATGCATCTTGATCTACGTCACCCTTTTCAACATTCTGATCCATCCCTTTTCTTCCTGTCCCTTCCTATACTCTTCTTAATTTTGTAGGATACACAATGGATTCTTGACTGCATTCTTCCCATCTTTCCTTTTCACTTATCCACTGCTTTGCCCTGACACTTCCCATATGAATACCTGCCTCTGGGTGGTGAACTATAATTTTACCTTTCTGAGGAATTACACTATAGTTTTCCACACAGAAATACAGTTTTATTTATTTAAATTCTTTCCTGGTTGCATACAAACACATAAACTCATTACCCTGGACATAATTACAAGTGAATAGATTATTTGGTACCTGGCTTTAAAAATTTAGAAACATTATTAGATTTCATCGTTACTTAGTGACCAAAGGAAAACATTAAAAAAATGAATGAATTCATTAGTAACTTCCTTATAGTTTTCCTACTCCTTCACTCATCTCACTTTTCTAAGCTTCTTACCTACCAATAATGGTGCACACCCATAATATTCAGGCAGCAGGAGGCTGAAGCAGCAGGATCAGCAATGCTTCCACAGACTCTAGGGCTGTGAACTGGGTTTCTTCTTTCTACACTTTTTCCTTCTGTGTATATTCGAATGCCCAGTAAGATGTGAGCTCTGGGTGACACATAGGGGTTCTCCCAGTATGAGTTCTCTGATGTTCAATGAGATGAGAGATCTTGTGGAATGCTTTTAGACAGTTCTGATATGGGTAGGCTTTGGCTTCAGTGTGAGTACTCAGGTGCTGCAAGAGGGCTGAGCAGACATTGAAAGTCTTCTCACACTCCCACACTCAAATGTTCTGTCCACCATGAAATCTGGTGTTATTTAAGGGAGGAGATCTGTACAAACACCTTCCTACAGTTCTGATATACATTGGCGCTTTCTCCAGTGTGGATCTAACTTTGATATGATTTCAAAAGATGAGTTAATATTTTGCTTGCACAATGTCCACAAGTTCACGAAGTCCATTCTGGTAGGACCAGGTTATGAATCTTTAGTGTGGGTCATTTTATGGACTGAAAACTACCTTGGGTTCCGGAACATTTGAATCTCTTCGTTGCATCGTCAAAGTTGGCTCACATAGTGAACCCTTCTAAAAAAGAATCTGCTGCTCTCAATGGTGAAATGCTTTTCTTAAAACCACTGTTTCCCTTGCTTCCTTCAGAGCCCTTTTGGTGAATGTTCACAGGGGACCTGCTTGCCACAGAACCGCTGCTCTCCTTGACTCTGCCCACTTCACAGTCCTTCTGGTAGAAGTTTTACATGTGAACCACGAATTATGTTTTTACCTCTCAAGCTACGTTTGCTCACGAACGTTCTAGAAGGAATGTCTAGGCTCCAGCCTCCATCTTCAGCACAGAAGGCATGAACCTGAGCATTCCCGGGACTAAGCCACTTCTTGGTTCAGGGTAAGAACTTCCACCACGTTATTTTTCTTCAATGGATTCATGGCAGGAAGAAAATCCAGTTGAAGTACTCCTATAGCCCCAGTTCATTCTAGAAAGGAGTCTTGAAGAATTTCTCTCTCCACTGGTCAGCAGTCTTTTGCTTTCTGTAATGGAGATATCAGATCAGCTTTGGAAAGATAGAGTTCCACTGAGACCAGCTTTCTGTAGTTTCCCAGTGTCACTTTCCTGTACAAGGAATTCTCTGGAGGCTCAGCAGGCCCTGCTCCTACAGGGTGAAAGTCAGTGCTGTTTCTTCAAAGTTCACTGGTTCATGTGACCAGGATACATTAGTCTGTAAGACCATATTTATGTTCTCTTCTACATCACTTTCATGAGTGAGCAGAGTTCAGGCTCAGGCTGTTGGCACCAGTGGACCCATGATTGGGAATTACACTCTTGGAGTTCTCCCCTGAATCAACTCTATTTCAGTTAATATTTTTGTATGTAATTCTATACCACCCAACAAATTTACTTACAAATTTATACATAAAATCTAGCTTTCAAATGTATGTGAAAGCATGCAACATTTGTCACTATGGCCTAGCTTCACATAATGTAATATTTTCCCCAGGTCTTTCCATTTCTTGACAAATGGTACTTAATAGCAGTATAAATAGTTATAAATTCAAATCCCATGTTATTCATTTTGCCATTTAAATGTCTTCCATTACCTTATTTCCTTTGAATTCTACACACAACTACAAGCATTTGTTTTACTGTTAACTTGATCCTGTATTTATTTTTCCTTTCTTTTTTCCTTCTTTCCTTCTTTCCTTGTTTCCTTCTTTCTTTCTTTCTTTCTTTCTTTCTTTCTTTCTTTCTTTCTTTCTTTCTTTCTTTCTTTCTTCCTTCCTTCCTTCCTTCCTTTCTTTCTTTCTTTCTTTCTTTCTTTCTTTCTTTCTTTCTTTCTTTCTTTCTTTCTTTCTTTCTTCTTTCTTTCTTTCTTTCTTTCTTTCTTTCTTTCTTTCTTTCTTTCTTTCTTCTTTTATTGTGAAAATACTGTACAGAGGGGTTACACTTACATGTGCAAGGGAATGAATACATTTCTTATCAAGCATTGTTGCCTCCTCCTTTGTTGCCCCTTCCCAACCCTTCCCATCCCCACCATTCCTTTCTTTTTATAAATTGATTTTCCACTTATTTTGGTGGTTCACTTCAAATAGCAGCCTCTGTGTAGTTGCAATTGACTTTCAATCAATTACATTATTTTTCATTTGATTCAAATTTTTCAGAAATAAAAACACATCTCTACTCACAGGATATGTGCTAAATTTCATTCAATCACATATGTCCTTGTCATAGGTAAACTTGAACCAAAAAGTTGGCAATAATGCACAATAAATACTGGATGTATATTGTGATTAAATCAAACCAGTACTTGTATTTTACAGAAGAGCTCAATTCTAAAGCACTCAATTGGTTGGAAACTTAACTAAAAATAATGACAGTACTTAAGAATATTAGCCTAGCCATCATTTTCTATTCTGCTTTGAAAGAGAAATGTGTTTGTATTACTATTCATTCACCATGCGTCTAAATCTGAAATTTTATATGAAATGTTATATTTCAAAATGTATTAAAATTTTATTTTTAAAGTAGAGAAACTATATATTATCAGGTCTAAAAGCATAAAGTGGATTAATATTAAAAAATAAATGGCCAATGAAGAAAGAATTTGTGACTTAAACTCGGTTTAGATTCATTTGCCTCTTGTGGGTAATAGTGTCGTACACATTGAAAATTCAGATTTTTAGAAAAGGCCTGTTTTGCCTTCAGACTTGCCTTATTGAACCACCATTTACATCTCTGATGATAGTTGTTTAGAACATGTATGAAGTCAGATCAAATGGTGGAACCAATAATTAATTAATCAATGTTGATTTAAAAATATTAGTTGGCTTTGATTTTCCTTATATTTTGTCTTTTGGTCTGCACTATCTTTGTTAATATATCTTTTCTCCTGGCCAGTTTGAAAGGGTAATTTTTTCATCATACTAGTACAGATTAATACAGAATTACTCTTTTCATTCAGCTTTTTTTGGTATGGTGTTATATTGGTCATTAGTTTGGGATAATTAACAATTTAAACCTTTGGATAATTATTTGTGTGGAAAAACATAATCATACTTTTCACCATTCGTAATAATTCAGCTTTATTTTTGTCTCTTTTATATTTATTTCTTTAGTTTGCCTGTTCAGTTCATTATTCCAAAGTTTGTTGTATCATTCTCTTATATTTAATGTCTCATTTTTTTCTTGGTAGCTTGAATATTTCACAAGTATCCATGCTCTAATTTTTCTCCATTTCCTCATGTGCCTGTACTTCTGGATCGAGTTTTAGACAAAGTTTATTTTATAGTCAACAAACCCATACCCACACATACACAAACTAAACTTCTTAAGTATTACTACACCTTAACCAAGGTTGTCTTACTTCCATACTAACAATTAACATTCTCAAAAGTTTACTAATAAACAAAACTAAAGGATTTGGTTTAGTCCCTAAGTAGTTCACTCTTCAGAGAGATGTTGCTTCAATATTTAACCTCTCATTTTCTCACCTTCTAGAAACTCACGTCACCTTGACTTTTCATATTTTGTGTCTTCTCTAACCCTCATTTCTTTACTCCCCTGGATTTTCATTTAATGGTCTTTCACTGCACCACAAGCCTTTCCTAGTCAGCACTTGTTCTCCTTTCCATAATACTCTTATTCACATTTCTGGACACAACCACTGTACAAACTCTCCTACCCCAATTTTCAGACTTGAATTCCAACAGTGTAACATCTATGTATCTATGCATGTACGTATCTATCTGTCATCTGTATATTATTTCAGAATACTTACAGTTACACAAAAGATACTCTATAGAAACTCTTCTTTCTTACACTCAAATTTTCAAATAATTAATTAACTTCATTTTTATAATGAATCCTCAGTGAAGTATTTATGAATTCTTTTCCTTAAATTTCCTAATTAGCCTTGTCCAAAATGAGCCTACCAAAATCTTGCCTGGTATTCAACAACTACATTTTATATTTTAGAATCTGGGACTAGATGTTCAGACGTAAGCTAACATACATGTTGAAATAATTTCTAGCTAAAGAAAGACTACAGGATAATTTTCTTTTTTTCTAATCTTCCTTTGGACTACTACTGGTTGCTACTATTTTATGGGGTTTTTTGAATAAATATTACATTATTTCAATTAAGTAATTGTGAATAGTATTTCTTTTCATTGCACAGAAATGAGACAAGCAAATAAAATGTCTTAAATAATAAATATATTTTGTTGAGAATTTATCTCTGCTCTCAAAACCAATATATGTATTAGTATAAACATTGTTACATAATTTTGCAGCTACTGACTCTAGACTAATATACTTAAATTACAAGCTTATCCTTTAGTAATATTGAAGCAATGTATAATATGTACATTTGCTGGTGTGACAGAAGCTAGAACACTTTTAAACAAATTTAGGGTGAAACAAGTTGAAGGTGACCAGAGTAGGAGTAATGTAGTAATATACAAGATGCTCAGACTAAGTAAAATTTCTGCTTGTATTGCTGGGGACAGCTAGATTATCTTTTCCAATACTATTTCAGCATTCTGTGCTCAAATATTAAGCAATAACTTCTAGCTCTTGGTTGAAATATAAATTAGTTTCTCCTAAGAGAAATAATCTTTTAGTCTCTTTCTTTTAAATTTGGACTAGACATGCCAAAGACATATGAGCCCACACAATAACTTTAGAGTGAAAGATAGCTTCAGTACTTCAAAGTCATAGCCACATCCCTGCAGAGAATATTGAAGGAAAGCTTCTCATAAAATTCAACTCACAACCATGGTGCACAAATACTAAACTGTGAGCTTGAGAATGTGGGAAGACTAGGATTTATTATCAATGTCCCTCAGGTCGGTAGCAGACCTTCCAATACAGAATAAATCTAGGAATAAGTGGAACCAAAGAAGAGAGGCAATGAATTTCCTTCCTTGTTTTTATTTTTAATGTGTTAATCATCTCCTTATTTCTCAAGGATAATATTTCTAACAGCAATAGACTCTATGTTCTAAAAATGTGTTAGCAACTTTGGCGGGGGTTTGGGTGGGTAGTGGTGGAGGTGGGTGGGAAGGGATGGCAGGGGTAAAACAAATGAGGAGGCAACAATGCTCTGTAGGAAATATACTCACTACCTTGCTCATGTAATTGTAACCCCTCTGTACAGTATGTAAATAAAAAATATACAAAACTGAATAAAAAAGAAACAAAAATAAAATGTGTTAGCGTAATTTAATTAAGGTTTATAGACAGTGTATATTTTATAGACAGTGTATATCCTTTAATTTCCTTAAGTCTCAAGTTTAAAAATCTCAGTTTGTATATTGTCATGTCCCTGAGCCGAGGAGATAGCTTATTGTTGATAGTACCTTGATAAAGTAAAATCAGTTAAAAATACTTCCAATTCTGATTTCAACAGGAATCTTTATAAGTGTAGTAACTAGTGTTCTGAAAGTAGGAAGAAATGGTGCACTATTGAAATGGATTTTGGGAGAAAAGACTAAATGGCTTTTATCTCATGGTATACATATCATATTACATGATATATAACAATATAGTAAAAGTACTGCACATTTTAAATATACATGCAAAAATGTGAACAACGCTATAGAGATGACAATTTTGGCAAAAAACCAAAGGTAATTCACAAGATATGAAGGAAATAGCATCCCCAGCATTCCTAGAATGGCATGATGAAGATATCTCAATGGGGGTATGGGTTGTGAACAGTTTTATTAGCCTTCTTTGGAGCGTTAATTAGCTGGAGATCTAAATCAAAATTGACAGCTAGCAGAATCTTTTTCTCTTGAGTTAAAGTCAAACTAATTAAATTCCAGAAGGAAAACATTTTCCTTCTAGGATCCTTGATCTGTCATCCTTGTATAGTGTAAAAAAAGAGTACTATGGCCTGACAATAATGTAATCAGCTGCTAGACTTTCACTACTTATGTGTTCAGATAAATATAAAATAGACCATTAATACTGTTAAAGATTATGCTTAAAATAATGCATGCACAAATCACAAATCTTTTTTTAAAATATCAGTATGAAAGATGAGTCCTATTACTGTCAGTCAATATCTAAGAAATATAGCAAATATTTGATAAAATATTTTCAATTTTATGTATTTCATAAATTGACTCAATTCATTAAGTGAAAACCATATATTCTCAACTACATACCTTGCTGTGTCTTTATTATTAAAAAAAAAAGAACTGTGTTATTTAATCTTTGGAGCCACAGAAGTTCAACTGTAAGGTTACAAGCCACTATTTTGCTGTGAGTTTCAGTTGGTAATCATTTCCTTCCTACATTCACATTTTCTTTTGGTCAGATTGCCTATGTCTTTATGGGATTGTAGTTTATGTAGTATTCCACAGGAACAGGGTACTGTTTGTCATACGTGGCAAAATACTATATCAATAACAAAAATGTAGTTTTCTATAGTTTATCTTATTCTGTACATACATTTTCCTTGTTGTAAATGTTAATGATATTTATTTTTAGATTTTTTTATTATTTCATCAAGATATACCTATAATTATTTACTTTGTTTTTCTTGTTTGGTGGACTAGTGAATTCCTTTAATCACTGGATATTTACTTTTTAATCAAATTTCTGATAAGATATTGACTTCTCTTTTTTTATATTGTCCATACTCTTGTTTATGTTACTCTATTACACAAGCATTGGTCCTCTTATGATGTCTCATTACTCACTGATACATGAGTCATTTTATTTCATTTTCTCTTTACATAGTTCATGTTGGATGGTACTATGGCAATGTCAGTGAGGTCAACATTTGTTATTTCCTTAATTGACAATATGGCCAATAATTTTTTCAGTGAAATGATTACCTTTTCGTTGAATTTTATAACTACAAGTTTGATTCAGGTCTTTTCACTAAATTAACTTAACCAAAGAAGTGAAGGACCACTATGATGAAAACTTTAAAAACCTGAAAAAGGAAATCAAAAGAGTACTTAGAACGTGGAAAAACCTCCCTGCTCCTGGATTGGAAGGATCAAAATCATGAAAATGGCAATACTTCCCAAGGCTATCTTCAAATTCAATGCCATACTTATCAATATTCCAACCTCATTCTTCAAGGAAATAGAAGAGGCAATCCAAAAATTCATAGGGTACAATGAAGGACCCCGAAAGCAAGAATGATCCTTAACAGAAAGAACAGTGCTGGAGGAATATCAATACCAAATTTTAAACTCTACTACAAAGCCATAGTAATAAAAACAGCTTGGTACTGGCACAAGAACAGACCTTAAGACCAATGGAATAGAACTGAAAACCCAGAAATGAACCCACATACCTATAGCCATCTAATTTTCCACAAGGGAGCAAGAAAAGAAAATAGAATGGAAGAAAGCAGCCTCTTCAGTAAATGATGCTGGCAAAATTGGTTAACCCCCTTTAGAAAACTAAAGCTAGATCCTTATATACCACCCTGCACCAGAATCAACTCCAAATGGATCAAAGAACTCAGAGTCAAAGCAGGCACTCGGAAAACATTACAGGACAGAATAGGAGAAATCCTACCTCTCTTTGGCATAGGCCGATTATTTTTTTATTGTGAGAATACCATACAGAGGAGTTACAATTATAAGGGCAAGATAACGAGTACATTTCTTATCAGGCATTGTTCCCTCCTTTTTGTTTCCCCTTCCTATTCCTTCCCATATTCCACCCATCTCCCCCTATCTGATCCTCCCCCCTCCCCCGACCAAAGTTGTTAAGTTTGTTTTTCCAAATAATGACTTGTACATCTCATTGTTGCAATGTGTCCACCTGTATCCCTACTTAAAAGATTTGTTTTTGCCCTTCCCCTCCACAAATTATACCAACATCAAATTCAGTGAAAGCATGGGTTATAACATAGAGACCCAGAAACACAACAAATCAAGGAAAGGTTGGACAAATGGGATTGCATAAAATTGCAGAGCTTCTGCATGGCCAAGGACATAGCTAGCAAGATCAATAGAAAGCCCACGGATTGGGAGAAGATCTTCACTAGCCATACAACGGACATGGAACTCATACCTAAAATATACCTGGAACTCAAAATATTAAATCCCCCAACAACAAATCCTCAAAGAAACAACTGCCCAATAAATAAATGGGCTAAAGACTTAAAGATAAACTTCTCTGAAGAGGAAAGAAGGATGGCCAATAGACACATGAAGAAATGCTCAACCTCCCTAGCCATAAAAGAAATGCAAATCGAAGCAACACTGAGATACCACCTCACCCCAGTTAGAATAGCTATACTTAAGAACTCTCATAACAACAGATGCTGAAGGGGACGTGGCCAGAATGGAACCCTACTGCACTATTGATAGGAATGTAAACTTGTTCAGCTACTTTCAAAGTAGTATGGAGGTTCCTCGAAAGACTCCACATAGAGCTCCCCTATGACCCAGCAATCCCACTTTTGGGTATTTCCCCAAATGATCACAAACAA
>NW_027205861.1:2500-11624 GCF_024711535.1 Dipodomys merriami | reverse complement strand
GAGCAGATGTTTCCTATTTACTTGTTGGATTAAACATAAGCACTGAATAAGCATTCAGTTTTGGCTAAGTATGGTCCAGTACTTGCTAGTGTTCTGAGTGTGCACATGGACAATGTTTGATGTTCTCTGTTGATTACAGAGCCAAGTCACTTCAATATAATTGGGCTCAAATAAAATGCGCAAGGCCAGCTAGATGGAAGGGGAAGGGGCTGGGTGCTGTTTTCCCTTTAGCAATGGACTTCCACATTTGTGATACTTTTGGCTGCCCATTAATGTTTGTGTATTTGAGGCAATTCCAACATTACGAGTCCCAGTGTCCTTTACAGTTAGACCATAAGCCTGGGATGCCCATGTGGAGTTTTGATTGAATGATAAGTTCAGACCTCCTCCTTCTCCTCCTTCTCCTTTACCTCATGCACCTCTTCCTTTTTCTCCTCCTCCTCCCTCTCTCTCTCCTTCTCTAGCTAGAACTCAGGGCTTAGCTCCTATTGTTTAATTTTTATTTTTTTAATTGTAAAGATGCTGTACAGAGGGGTTACAGTTACAAGAGCAAGGTAATGAGTACATTTCTTATCAAGCATTGTTGCCTCCTCCTTTGTTTCTCCTTACTATCCCTGCCTTCTTATCCCCCGCGGGGGGGGGGGGCCTGCCCCCCCCCCCGCAAAATTTTTAAAGTTCGTTATTCCGACACAACGTCTTGTACATCTCATTGTTGCAATGGGTCCACCTGTATCTTTCTTTCTTTCTTTTCTTTCTTTCTTTCCTTCTTTCTTTCGTGAAAATACCTACAGAGGGGTTACAATTACATGGGCAAGGTAATGAGCACATTGCTTATCAAGCATTGTTGCCTCTTCCTTTGTTTCCCCTTCCTATCCCTTCCCATCTCATACCCCCCCTTCCCTTCAACCCCCCCTTTCCCCTTTCCCCTCTCCCCCCCCCAAAGTTGTAAACTTCGTTTTTAGACATAATGTCTTGTACATCTGATTGCTGCAATGGGTCCAACTGTATTCCTATTTAAACAATTTGTTTTTTTCCCTTCCCCTCCACAAATTATATCAACATCAAATACAGTGAAAACAGGGGTTATACCATGGGGAGGGACGTACAAAGCAACAAAGAAATCATCTTATAAATATGTTAGAAACAATAGCAAGAAGGAAAAACAATTTGAGTCCTTATCTTGGGGTTCATTTTGCCTAACATCAACTTATCTGACCATTTCTGTTTGTCTCAGACATATACTAGTTATTGCAAATAAGGGAAACCATGGGACCTATGTTTCTTTGGGCCTGGCTTACTTCACTTAATATAATTTTTTCCAAGTCTTTCCATTTTCTAACAAATGGGGCAATGCCATTCTTTCTGATGGAGGCATAGAATTCCATTGTGTATATATACCATATTTTCTTGATCCATTCATCTACTGAAGGGCATCTGGGTTGGTTCCAGATCTTAGCTATGGTAAATAATGCTGCAATAAACATAGTTATGCTGGTAGCTTTAGTGTGGTCTTGTTTGTGATCATTTGTGTAAATGACAAAAGTGGGATTGTTGGGTCATAGGGGAGCTCTATGTGGAGTCTTTTGAGGAACCTCCATACTGCTTTCCAAAGTGGTTGAACAAGTTTACATTCCCACCAACAATGCAGTAAGGTTCCCTTCTGTCCGCATCCCCTCCAGCATCTGTTGTTATCAGAGTTCTTGATTATAGCCATTCTAACTGGGGTGAGGTGGTATCTCAGTGTATCCTTGGCACAGGCTGAAATTTTCTTAAAAGAGACCCAGAAACACAGCAAATCAAGGAAAGGTTGGACAAATGGGATTGCATGAAATTGAAGAGCTTCTGCATGGCAAAGGACATAGCTAGCAAGATCAATGGAAAGCCCACGGATTGGGAGAAGATCTTCACTAGCCATACAACGGTCAAGGGTCTCATATCTAAAATATACCTGGAACTCAAAAAATTAAATCCCTCAACAACAAATCCTCAAAGAAACAACTGCCCAATAAATAAGTGGGCTAAAGACTCAAAGAGAAACTTCTCTGAAGAGGAAAGAAGGATGGCCAATAGACACATGAAGAAATGTTCAACCTCTCCCTAGCCATAAAAGAAATGCAAATCAAAACAACACTGAGATACCACCTCAGCAATTTATTAGCTACTACTCTTGATTAGTTTTTCTGCTTGAGGCTGGTGCTCTGCCAATTGAGGCATATCTCTACTTCTGGCTTTTAGTTAATTGGAGATCAAAGTCTCATGGACTTTCTGCCTGAACTCGCTTGAAACAGATCTTCAGACCTCAGTCCCTTGAGTAGCTAGGATTATAAGCTTCTGCCAGTGGTATCCAGATCTGACTTTGTTCTTGCTGTGCTGGGCTCTGGAGGCAGCAGGTGACAGAAGTAGAAGGAAGTTACATTTGTTCTAACAGTGACAGCAAGTGCAATAAAGTGAAGTCCTGGGAATTTCATTCTAAAACATGGCAATACAGTATTTGTGTGCTAATTAGCTAATTTCTGGTGTTGTTGGAGCATTTTCCTGGAAACCTAGCTTCTGGTCCCTCTCTTTTTGATTTTTATAAGTTATATTTCATTTTAAAATAATACATATGCTTTTGCTTAATTTAGCCAGAGAAGATCCTGTTGTTTGCCACTAAATCCCTGGCTAATGGAACTGTGTTGAACCAACTTCTTTGGTCCAGAATCTTCAGTGGGTAGTGATGGTTCTGCTTGTGTGGTTTGTTCAGAGCTGTGACATAAAATCTGAGTTAGATCTCATTAGGGTTGTCATGTGTCATATGGCAAAGGCTACTATGGAAGGAGTGTTAGCATCATAGTGAAGTTATTTTTAGAAGAATATTTATGAAGATTTAGCTTTTTTATTTCTAAGAGGTTGGACTCTACAATCTGAACAGGTTTGACTAATAACGTCTGTTTTTTGTTTTTGTTTTCTTCCCCCCCCCCCCCCAGGAACTATGGGACAGGACTGTGAATTAATGTTTTCATTTG
The DNA here is from genome assembly GCF_024711535.1 of Dipodomys merriami. Classification (NCBI taxonomy): domain Eukaryota; kingdom Metazoa; phylum Chordata; class Mammalia; order Rodentia; family Heteromyidae; genus Dipodomys; species Dipodomys merriami. The sequence goes on along the minus strand of NW_027205861.1, from coordinate 8,619 downwards.
AAGCCTTTGTGACACTTGAAAGCAAATTGGTTACAATCAGCAGAGGGAGCTCCAATCAGGAAACTAGAAGGCTGAGATGAAATGAAGCTTGCTTTTCAAGAAAAAGTGAGGAAAATTTTCCAGCATAAACAGAGACCAGGAACAGTTCAGTTAGGATTTTCTGAAGGAAAAAAAACACGAGACAGTAAAGAGATCAGAAAATTGTTGTAAGAGTAATAATAGCAGATTAAAAAAATTGGGAAGAATTGAAAGCTATGATTAACAGCTGTCACTATGTCTATGGACAAAGCTGGTTAATTGCCCATGAAATCCAAGTATATAATTTCCTACCTAGTATATTTCACTCATGAGAATCATAAATGAATTGCATGTGTTACTTTGTTAGGCTGCTGAAGGATGTGAATTCCAGTTTCTGACTTAGGAGAAACAACAATGATAAAAACTAGACTCATATACACACACGGAAGGGTCATTCCTTTTTCCAAGTTGAAGACCTATAGAGCTGGGATTGAAGACAGGGATTATGGTTGATCTCTTCATTACAGAGATGTAAAATGGAGACCTAGAGAGCTAAAACCCACTTGCCTCAAGCCAGACTTCCTGGTATTGTGATATAAGCATCATGGAATTCATTATTAGATCTCTTGCTTTATAACAAACTAACCAAACACCCCAAGTCTGAAAACATCCCCCTTCTTAGCTATATGTTTAATTCTAACTACTCAGAGAAAGATAGTGGTCCCATGCATATTCCAATCAATGTTGCACCCAGAAAAGCCTAAACAAATTACTGGGTTCTGTTTATCTCTTTTCCCTTTTGTCCTTCATTCCTTAATGCGTGACAGATGTCCAATGAGAAGAACAGCAGGCTGAGTGTAAAAAGGCTCTTTCATTCCTTTAAAGCTCCAACACACTTGGCTATTTTTACAACATGGTCTTGCAAATGCTGGGCAGAGGAAATCTTCCTTTCCTTTGCACTCCAAGCATTCAGATTTTTGTTTTTCAGTCTATACTCGAGAACTTTTTTTTCTCTATGTGTTTGGATTTTTAAAGGCTTAATACATGTTAGGTGGGAAACGAATTTGTCAGATCCGGGCATTTGGCTGAGTGCTTGAGCAAGCAAGAAAAGCCTGTTTAATGCAGTCCTTCAGCAGTTTCTATATGGCTGCAATCTATAGGGCTAAATTTTTATTTAATTATGTTCAAGGCTCTAGTGCTCTTGTGGTGTAACCTTGTCACTGTCACTTGTCACTTATTTCTTTCAGTGGTTACTTAGATGACTGGCGATCTTTTGAAAATCTTAAAAGAATAGGAAGAGTTATTTTAGAAAAGAAAAGCATGTTCCTTGGTCCTGGCTCCAGCTTTTTCCTGGCTTAGACTCTGATTTGGGCTGTGGAATCTAAAGCTTATTTATTGGTATAATAAATGATAATTGTCACGTTTCTGTGCTTTTCTATTTCTTTTATGACTATTTAAAAAGAGCTAGAGTAATTTTCCTTGGTTGCTGAGGCAGTAGAAAAAGTTTTAAGAGCACTTAAAAAAGCATTATTTACAAAAATATTTCCTTATGGAAATAAGTCTGCCATACACTTAGGTAGAATAAAAGGGATGCTTGTTCTAATGTGTCATGATTATACTGATGTTAAGGGGACCACCCACCTTCAGAGAGTCCTCCAAGATATGTACAGTGCAAGGGTTGATTTAGAGCCTCTAAAGCTTGTTTGTCTGATCCTTTGCACTTGTACAAGCCATTTCACAAAATTAAACCTTTGATAATTGCATAATGTTATTGTTTTCAGAATGATAAATCTTTCCAGTTTAAGCCATCAAAGATCCTTTGATGCCTTTTTAAAGCTTTTCTAAACATACATATAAACCATGCTGTGGGATTTGCTTCATCAGATCATCAATAATGATTGATCTTAGTCTTTTAAGGATTTGAAATTCGTGGTTTGCTGTGATTTCTTGTATATCTCCAGGTCCCTGGTAGATACTTCACTGAAATTTTGAAAGGCATGAATCTATGTGGGGTAAAGGGTAGAAGGTTACCATTCAATGTTTGGTTTTGGGTAAGCTCTGAAAGCTGCCCAACCCCTAGACACTAATATAGTTTCACAGTTTTGTTCTTCTCTGCTAATTTACAACCACATTAGCAGTGTCTTGAAAGCTAGATTGTGTGTGTGTGTGTGTGTGTGTGTGTGTGTGTGTGTGTGTGTGTGTGAAAATAACCACTGAATGAGAAGGTAAAATTTCAGTGCTATGAATATTTGTGCTCAGGAAATGCAGTTTTTGATGAAACCTTTGATTTGCAAAAGAATAGAAGATCTCAAAAACTTATCTATTAAAAATGGGAATTTATGAATGCCTGAAAACATTTGCTTGTGACTGTCAAAGGGCAGTCTTTATATGCATATTGTAACTTTTCATGCATTTTGAAGAAGTCTAGGAACGGTACAAAAAAAGTGTTAAATATTCTAAAATATCTGTGGCTTGCATGCATGTTTCTCAGCTCCATGTTGAATTATTTATTTGTCTTGATGGACTTGTTAATTTGTTTATACTGATGATGCAAGATTGTCAAATTCAAAATACTATTATTAATAATATTTTATTTCTTTGAAACTTCATATCATACTATAATTTAATTTTTGTGTGTGCCAGTACTGTGGTTTTAACTCAGGGTCTCAAGCTCTCAGCTTTTTTACTCAAGACTAGCTCTCTACCATTTGAGCCACACTCCACTTTCAGCATTTTGCCGGTTAATTCGAGATAAGAGTCTCTCAGGTTTGTCTTCTTGAGCTAGATTCGAACCTCCATCCGTAGATCTTAGCCTTCTGAGTAGCTATAGGCAGGAGCCAGGTTTGCCCAGCTCCTGCTTTTTCACAAAGAAATTTTAGTTTGTATTTTCAAATAACATTGCCTCCATTTAATCCAGAAGGATGTACTAACGCCAAATATTTTTGTCATTGTATACTTCACTTGTGAGAAATCTGTAGATTTCACACATTAGCTAGACTACAATATATGATATATATCACAGATTTGTTGACTAAACAGTTGAATCACCCTGGAAAAGAAGTCCCTCTGAAGACAGCTGTTTATGATCAGGCAGCCAAAGAATCTGAGATCACATGAGCCTGTCTAGTCCCCTCTAGTCTACAGAGTGACTTCCAGGGCATCACACTGGCCTGTCTTCATTCTAGTACTAGTGTGAATTTAAACCGAAGAGGTAAAAAGGATTATAGCTCAGCACTACAAAGTGCTGACTTGGTTGGTCTAGGAAAAAGGTCTATTATATCATAAATAATTTCTTTTACAGCATAAGTGTGGAAAATCCTTACTGTGAAATTCTATGCTTAAACCATTGAGTTGACAGGATAACAGCTCATCAGGAGTAGAGCTTAGTGCCTTGGTGGCTTGATCTTATATTAAGTGGATATATAGGTCAGCCAAAAGCTTATAGGATCACAAACTTGTAGAGTATTTAGGATGAGCAAGAGATAATAAATGAGAGTCAGAGGAAAACAATTTTTATAGCTCCTTCAAGCAAAAGAAGCTTAAGCAGTAAGTCCTCAGGAAACACATGTTTTGTGGTAGTTGTTTTTCTGTTAATTTCTGTGCTGCTGATTTCTGTTTAAGTTTCCTATGGACTTTTGCCTATGAAAAGTTGAAAATAAGTTCACTATTTGTTGTTAGATTAAAGAATAGACTTTTTTCATGATAATTTAATTAAAAAAATCTCTAAAACATTATGTATTCCTTTGTCTTCTTACCCAGATTTTTTAGCTCTGGTTATGAACTATATTTATTTGAATTTTTATATCATTTGTTAAAGCTTTTTAAAGTGATTTTCACTTTTGGAATCTGCACATTGTTTCTTAGATTTCTTGCTCTGATACATTCTTTTTTATTCTCTCTCTATTTTTTTATTGTAAAGATAGTGTACAGGGAGGTTACAGTTACATGTTGCCCTGATACATTCTATTTACTATCACAATAAAGTAAAAAGTCCACCATCAATGTAGATGAGAAAAAAATTTAAGAAAACACTAAAAAGTTGAATTATGGCATGATGGCATAATTATTGGTTTTTCAGTCAAGACAACTAGTATTGGAATGCTAGAATGAGAACATACATCAGATCAATACTCTCACCAAAACCAGGTATGAATACATGAATAGTTGTCTGGAGTAATCAGAAAGCAACTGAAGGCAGAGATGGAGCAGAGGAGGAAAGTGAGAAACACACTGATCTTGAATTTCCTGCCATTTCCTTCTCTAGGTTTCTTGCTGAGGTGTGAACAGGGATAAGAAGCTGGACACAAAAATGGTGGCTTGTTATTTTCATTCCTCTCATGAAGCTAAGGAGTAAAATCAACCAAAAAACAAGCCCTAAACTGGAGTTCAGAACCTACCATGAAGGAAGGGCCATGGTAAATGAGTTGAGACTCTTGAAAGCAAGATTACAGAATAGAACAAAATATAAATAAGAAATAGATTCATTCTTGCAAAGGGGGTATCCTAGACTTGAATGTCTAATTTTATCTGCCTTTGGTCTGCTTCTTGGAAGAAAATTACTCCGGAAAAGATATGCCCCTCCTCTGTAATTTTTCATGCACAAATATGATAATTAAGAGCTAACTTAGATGCTAGGAGACAAGACTCTGTGGATAAAACTAAAGAAAAAACTGATAATAGAAACAAATCTATCACAATCTCTATATTAGAGCCAGTAGACACATACTAAATACAGTAATTAACATGCTTAAGAAGTGAGAGGATAATATAGATAATTTCTATTAAAAAGAATCATGAGAAATAAAATGCATTTTTTGACTAGAAGATTCAAAGGTCATGAATGTATCATCTCTTTTAAACTACTAGCTACATCAAAGGAGATACTCCAGGGCTCATCATGTTCCACATACTTTCTTGTTTGGCTGGAACTTGCTAAGTGAATTCCATTTTGTATATTACCAATTTGCCTTTTCATACTTGGGAGGCTACTGTGTTCCTCAATAGGAAAATCTTTGAGTTGTGGTTTATTTCCAACTCTGATTCAGAATCAAACACTGAATATAGTCTTCCACTGGGTCCAGATATAGGTGTAAAATCTCAGACTTACTTTGGAGACAGTTAACACCAAATGATTGGGGTTCCTGTATAAGTGAAGATTTATTTTCTTTAGCTAATTTTTTAAAATTTTATTTTTTATTATCTTTAAGTAGTTGTACAAAGAAGTTTCATTCTACAAAACAGTATATGAGCACAAAGTGTCTGACAACATTGTCATCCATCTCTCTTAACTCATCCCTTCTCTCACATTTTTTTCTTTAACTGAGATTAGGTGATTACATAAATTTCACATATTTCCCAGTTTTGTGGAATAGTGATTCTTAGAGTCACAAACACATTTTAATTTTCACAAGGCAAATTGTCATTATCATGTCTATACAGTTTGTGAATTCTATGAGCTTTGATATTGCAAGTTATTTTTTCCACATCAGGTGATGTTTACATTTCTTTCCTTTTGTTTAGTGTGGACTGTTCCCACTTATTCTGTTCCTCCTCCTGGCTTCCCTCTGTTGCGTGCATATATATATATCTATATATCTATATCTCTCTATATATATCTACCATACATATGGTCCAGAACATGGAGTCATTTAGCAATGATATGACAAAATGGATGACTGTCCTTTTTTTCTTGAGTCTTGTTTGCCATATCTTCTTGTATTTTGGCTTTAGCACACACATATCAGGGAGATCATATGCCGTTTGTCTCTTTGTTCTTGGCTTACTTCGCTCAAAATAATCTGCTCTAGTTCCATCCATTTTCCTGCAAATTCCATTATTTTGTCCTTTCTAATGGCTGCATAATATTCCATTGTATATAGGTGGGGCTTCTGGGTTGTTTCCAAATCTTGGCTATTGTGAACAGTGCTGCAATAAGCATGGAGGTGCATGTGTCTTTGTATACTGGTTCCTGTTGCTCAGGGTAGATGACTAAGAGTGGTATGGCTGGGTCATAGAGGAGGTTTATATTTAGCTTTCTGAGGTAGCTCTAGACTGTTTTCCAAAGTGGTTGTATTAGTATACATTCCCACCAGCAATGCAGT